>NW_015387792.1:121208-139640 GCF_001527695.2 Protobothrops mucrosquamatus | reverse complement strand
TCGTGTACCCTCCCGAGCCGCCAGTACCAGCCAGGAGGGGCACGGATCCAATAAACATGTGGTCGCATTCAGCCTCCCCAGGATCCTGTCCACATCCTCGGGAGCCACAGAGTCAAACTCCTCCCATATAATCATCTCAAGACCTGCTCTCTCCACCTCCCCCTGGGGCACCCAGTCGGAGTCCAACCCCTCCCGGATCTGAGCGACTTTATCATTCAGATATTGTGCAAAATCCTCGGCCCTCCCCACCAGGGGGTCCCCCCCCTCAGTTGAAGGAGGGAGCGGGTCACCCTGAAGAGGGTGGCCGGGCGGTTATCTGATGACGCAATGAGGGTGGAGTAGTAGTTAGACCTCGCCACCCTCATTGCCACAAGGTAGGATCTGACGTGTCCTTACCTGTGTTCGGTCGGGTTCGGTTCGGGTAGTCCTCCTTTTAGAAGAAATAGCCTACACTATACTGGTGTGTTTTTGTGTTGTTGTTTTTTTGAACTTGGCAACTTTAAGGAATGTGGACTTCAACTTCCAGAATTCCCCAGCCAAATAATTCACCAGCCAGAATCCCTGGAATTCTGAGAGTTGAAGTCCACACATCTTAAAGTTGCCAAGTTTGAAAAACACTGCACTATCACACCCAGATCCAAGGTTGAGAGACAAAAGGAAGCCCAACACTCAGTTACACTGCTGAGCAATCAAGATTTTTCAGTATTCTGCAGCCAAGCAGACAGGACAACATGTAATTAACACCAGGGTTGCCTCTTGCTTAGAGATCCCCCATCCTAAGCAATACATCATGTCAATTAAGGAGAGTAGAAGAGACTCTTTAAAAGGTTGGAGGTGCTCAGCTGATTACTAAAATGGAAAGGGTAAAAAGTTTGTTTTCCATCACCACTGTCACCATACCCACACAAATAATACTGTTTTCCCATTCAACAGTATTTGGCCTTACTTCCAGCTCCTTTGGTGGTTTAGGTTGCCAGGCTCTTATAAATTAACCTCTCTTATTGCATTGAATCTGTGGGACTTCCTGCTGCATAAAATAAGATTAAACTCATCTTTCCCCTCCAAAATCTATGGTACCTGGGAGGATGGTAATTATAATTTAAAATATTGCCATAACTCACTTATGAGTTATGAGTCAGTGCTTTATTATTTGTTCTTAAATCTGCTGTTTTCTTTGTTTTTCTTAACATTTATTGCAGTCATATTGTAATCTTTACCATCTTGGACTATTTTCTATTGGATGGAAAGATTTAACTAGTTTAAATAAACAGAGAAACAATAAAGAATCCCCTTTGATCTTTCCTGACCTGAGATTCACAAAATCTCATTGGATATTTGATTGCTCCTCCATGTCAAAGAGTGATTAATCCTCCAGTGGAATGCCCAGAAGATATTCCACAATATAAGGACTAGAGAATAGCAACTGTGAACCAACTGTCCTTGAGTATATGAAGGTGGCCTTGCTTGCTGAATAGGTGCTGCAGGTAGAAATGGCTCCAGAGCAAATGCAATTGTAGAACCTGGTGGTCTTTTGATGCCAAAACTGGGAGGTCTCATCCACAGCCAGCCAAATCTTTCCTTGATTGTACTTGGGACTCTGCAGAATGTGCAATGATTTTAATTCTTTGTGTGTGAATTAAATCTGGGGATGATTCCAGCCAGGGCCACCTGCAGCTGCTGTTCTTTAGCAGGTAGGAGAGAGCCACACAAAAGCAACAATACCCTGTGCTGTGTTTTGCTGGCTTAACCACTGCATCCCTCCCACGGGCTTAAGTCTTTCATTCACTCATCAAGGCCATTTAAGGAGTCTCCCAGGGAAACCAATTGCTCCTCATCTTGCTTGCTAGCAGTGTCAACTCTATGTGGGATGGAGGTGGTGACATGATGCCATTCCCTGGCATCAAAAACCAGTAATATGGTGAAGCATGATTGATAATATCCATCCTGCTTGAGAAAGTGCAGCATGTGAAAAGGCTCTTAGTGCTTGTTCCCTGTAAATAAGCACTCTGCCTCTTGCCCAGCTTCTTGGGTCATTTAGCTCAACCTTGACTAGCATGGGAGTTTCTGCCATCTGACGGCGCCCTTTATCTCCAAATACATTTTAACCACATATTGAACCTCAGGCCTTCTCTATATAAACCACCACCTAGTTTCCCTGTGCACATGAATCTGTTTTTATGGGGAATGTAAACAGTTTGGCTGTACCATGATCCAGAGGAAGGTAAAACCCCAGGCATTGGACGTAGAGGTGCAAAGCAACCACATATTTGCGCTGCGCTGCATTTCCTCTCTCCTGCTTCACTTCAATGAACAAAATATCTTTTGGCATTTAATTCACTTTGATTGTTGGCTCAACTACTCCTGTAGTATCTGCCCTTTGGGCAGAATGATAGGATGCAAAAAGGTATAGCAAAATACTTGGTCTGCCTGCCAATGACCTTCCAACAAGCCTCAGTCAGATGAAGGATTCTTCAAGCAGCAAGGCTTATTCTTTAACCAGTGTTAATACTGAGATCATGGGAAGGGATAATTCTTCTCTATGCTCCACTGGCAAGACCATATCTGGAATACTGTGTTTAGTTTCCACAGTAAGTGAAGAATGCTGAGGAATGGGAAAGAGCAAGAAAGAGGGTGAGGGATGCGAAGGCCAAATTCTATGAAATGGGCATGTATGGTCTAAAGAGGAGATGTGAGAAAAGCATCCCAATATTTGAAGGGCTGTTACAGGGAAGAGGAAGTGATTTAGTCCCCCTTGTGCTTAAGGTTAGAGCAAAATGCAAATGGATAGAAGCTTTATAGAAAAGTCCAACTTGAAGTAAGGAGGAATAGCTTTACCATGAGAGTTATTAATCGACAAAACAATTTGCCTTCTTGATTTCTGGTTGCTCCATTACTGAAAATTTTCAAAGTTTGGACAGCAGTTTGTCTGGGATTGTCTGAAGATTCCTTCCCTGGTCAGAGGGGTTTGTCTAGAAGATCTCCAAGGTCCCTTCCAGCTTTTTGATTCTGTCATTCCAGTTGTGCTGGCAACTGAGTCTAAGACCTTTGGCCATCTGCTTTATAATTGAGTTAAGAAGAATTCTTCATCTCTGAAAGTTCTCAGAGTCTGGATAGTCATTGCCTAGAAATGCAATAGTGGATCTTGTTCTAAGCAGCAAGTTAAAGTAGATTACCTCTAAGGGCTCTTGCAGAAATATAATTCTGTGATTTTCCTTGGATATTTTTTTCTTACTAAGTGTTTTGTATATGTTGTGGGTTGGAGTCTCATTCATCCCCTAACAGATTTAGAGCTGAAAACTAAATAGACGAGCTTCCATTACATGGGGCAGCTTGAGGACCCTTGTGAATGTCATCTGGTCCAAACTCCTGTGATCTTTGAGAAATCATAGGCAACGGGTGCTAGGAGAGAGAGAGAGACAGAGAGACAGAGAGACAGAGAAATGTTGTATATATCTTCAAAAAGGAAGAAACAAAGACCTGGGTAATTACAGATGGGTCAGCTCAATATTGATACTAGGCAAAGCTCTGGAACAGATTATTAAGTTGTTACTTGGTTAGTATTTGGGGAAAGAAATATATTGCTCAGCAGAGGATGCATGAGTTCATCAAGAATAAATCATACCAAACCACCCAGTTCCTATTTTTGCTAATGTTATCAGTTTGGCAGACAATGGGATGTGGTGCATGAGATGTACCTTCACTTCAAATCTCCCATGAGATTCTTGCATGGAAGAGGGCAAAATGTAAATATGATATATAACTGAATAATTGTAACCCACAACTATCTGTAAGCAACTACCCATCAAATGTCAAGTGGTATATTGCAAGGCTTTGTCATGAGATGTTTAATTTCTTTTTAGAAATGACTTGGATAAGTGATGGGAAAATATAATTATCACATTTGTAGATGACATAATGATGAAGGGATAGCAAGCATCTTAAAGAACAGCTTCAAGATTCTAGCAGATGTTGACAAGCTTGGAAAAATGAGCAGAATGCAGTCAGATACATTTCAACAAGGACAAATTCAAAGTGTTACAGTCAAGTAAGAAAAATGAAAGGAGGAGGAAGAACAAACCTGCTCATTCTGTTTATAGTTTATTACCTAGAGAGAGACTACCTGTTTCCCATAGTGTCATTCTGCCAGTTTGATCTGCGTGATTGGTGCACTCCAGGTTCCTTCGATTAAAGTACTATCAGGATACCGGAAGCATGCCTTTCTCTATGGTAGGGATGGTGTTTTACTTGTAAACTGCCCAGAGTTGCTGGGAGCCAGACAGTGTACATAATTAAATGATGCTTAAAGTGATATGGAAATCAAAAAGTTAAGCTCAAGAGAACTAAAAAGCTAAGCAGGGTGAATTCTGATTATAGATTGGAATCTTCCAGGAAAAATCAAAGCTGTAGTCTAGATTGGGAAGATAACAGAAAGAAAAAACTAGAAGGCAGTATTTATTTAGTTATTTAATTAACCTGCCAACTATCTCACTCTGCAAAGAATAAATAAATAAATAAAATTGGAGAAGGTGATGCTTTATAGACCACCTTGAACTCCTAAACATGAAATATAAATAAATAAAACTAAAATAATGGGAGAAGGCAATGCTTTATAGACCACCTTGAACTCCTAATGATGAGACAAGAAACTAATAAATATATAGTATCTGGAAAGTATCAACCTGGAAAGAATCCCTTCTTGTGATTGCTAAGAGTCAACAGTGACTTGATGGCATTTATTCAGTCTGAAATTACAAGCACCAAGAGGTCAGTGGTCTCTGTTAGCTAGTGGAGACAGCATTATTTCTACAAAAGTTTATGTAGTATCTGTTTCCTAGGACTCAAGGCAACTTATGATACAAAACTAACTAAACAATTAATATAGGACAGTGTCATAAACCACTGTTTCTCCACCTTGGCAACTCTTCAGTGCCAGGAGATTAGGACCATTCTGTACCTCAAGGGTTTTCAGGGCAGAGTAGCATCCATAGGGAAAGTACATTTGGAGGTTTTTTTTCCTTGAAAACATTTTGCTTCTCGTCCAAGAAGCTTCTTCAGTTCTGACTGAATGGTGGGGAATGGAAGTCAGAACTGAAGAAGCTTCTTGGATGAGAAGTGAAAGGTTTTCAAGGAAAAAAACCACACACAATCCAGTTGTCTTTTGAAAAGCACCTTTGGGACAACCCAAACCTGGATAATTGAGAATGCAACATATATCAAAGAAACAACGATGAGATGTAAAGAAATACTGTACCTTCCACCAAATTATATTTTTGATCCTTTCTAGCTCTAACACGGGAGGTAATATACATCCATAATAACTGTTAGCCACGAATAATCTCATTCTCTATGAATTTGTCTAATTCCCCCTCTTTAAAGCTATCACTCAAGCTTGTGGTCGGGAATTCCAAAGTACTGTATAAAAAGTTTTCATCTGTCCTAAATCTCCTACCATTCAGCTTTCTTAAGTTCTAGTATTGTGTATGCTTTAGTATGACAGCAAGAAAAAGAGATGGACAAATAAAGAATTATTTGTCCTCAATATCCATAGATTTGTACATCTGTCAGTTCTCCTTCATTGTGTTTCCCATTCATTCATTCATTCATTCATTCATTCATTCATTCATTCATTCATTCATTCAATGTCTGCCCAATTCAGTAAGATGCTTGCATTAAAAAAGTAGGAATGATTTAAAAAATGAAAAAGTAAACACCAAGAAGACAAATTCTAAATAACAATAAAATTGCCTCCTGGAGCTCATTCCACCACTCTGCCTCCAGACCAAAGAGAATAGCCAGTTTTTTAATGACTTTTTGAATGTCATCAGGGTGGAAGCTGTATGGGTAATTTAGGGGATGTTTTCAAGAGGATAGATGCTCTAGAAGACATGTTCCTGAGTCCTGATAGATGCTACTATTTTGTTGAAGGGACCTGGGTTACATCCATTGTACTCAATCTTATTGGCTCAGCAGAAATAGTAGAAAATAGGTGGTCCTTCAGGTACCAAAGCCTATGACATGAAGGACTTTAAAGGTAACCACCAGCACCTTGAATTGTACCCAGAAGGCAACTGCTAAGCAGTGCAGTAGTGGCATCATATGGACATAGCATAGCATGCCCATCACTAGCCACACTGCTGGATTCTGGAGCTGTTATAGCTTCCAAATGGTCTTCAAGGAAGAAACATGCAGCATGAATTGCAGGAGTTCATTCATGAGATGATTGATTCATGAGTGATTGTTTGAAAGGCCTCCCAATCCAGGAATGGGGGCAACTGACACACGACTAGATGAATCTGTACAAAGGCCACAGCTGCCACCTATTCTTTGAGTAGAAGCTGTAAGTCCAAGAAGATTCCCAGATTATGCAGCAGCCTTGAAGGTGGAAATACAACCCCACCCAAGACTAAAGATGGAAAGTCCTTAGAATCAGGGAAGTCAAATATCCACAGCCACTTAGTTTGGGCAGGATTAGGCCTGAACCTGTTCCTCCCCATACAGACGTGTGCAGACTTCAGGCACTGGCACAGTGCCTTAACAGGATCAGACTGTGGCCAGGGTGTACTGTTGGGTATCATCAGTGTGCTAATGCAATTTGACTCCGAAGTAACTGATAAGCTTGTAGTGGTTAGTGCAGTGTAGTTGAAAATATCAAGTTCTGAGGCACATCTTGAGAATCCCCAGATTTAATCTCTTCCCCCATCAGCAATTGACTGGACTGACTGTAAAGAAAGGAAAGCTAATATAACACAGTACCTCCATCTCCTAAACTTTGTAATTGTTCTAGAAGAATACAATGATTGATAGTATCAAAAGTCACTGAGAGATCAAGCAGAACTAAAATGGATCCCCATCCTGGCTCCCACCAAAAATCATCAACATGCACAACCAATGCTATCTTCAGCCTGAAATAGGTCCAGATAATTAGTTTCCTCCAGGAGCCTCTGAACAGCTGTCCAATCACCTTCTCAACAACTTCCTAAGAAAGGGGAGATTGGAGATTGGATGATAACTGACCAGAGGAATTGGGTTCAGCAATAGCCTCTTGAGAAGATGGCATGCCATCACCTTCTTCCAGGCTGGAGGGAATATACCCTTTCTCAGAAAGGTTGACATCACTGCATTGACCCAACTACAGGTCACCTCCCAGGCTGCCTTAAGATAACCCCTCAAGGGCATCCCCCATTTTATGATACATTGTTGCTTTCCTAAAGGATCTGCCAATTGGCTATATGGATGGATGGATGAATCCTTTTCCCATGACAGCCTTATGTTATGGATCATTGGTATGAATTACATACCAAGACCATTTCTTAGTCACTCCAATTCAGCTCACATTTGCATATTAAACATAAGTATCTTTTTACTTTTGCTCCAATCATGTACTTTTATACATTTATAAAATAACTTTCTGTCTTGTCCTTTTGCCCGTGCTTTAAAAGGGAAATTAATATTGGTAGTTATAATCAAGTATCTATTCAGCGGAATAGGTGTACATGCCGTGTTTTTTAAAACTAGAATCAGGAGCTTTTATAAAAGCTGAAAAATTGGTATTACAGGATCAGTCTTTGTGAACCTTGGAACTCTTTTGGTATTTTATGCTTTAACACAGCTTGCTCTTGGGAGTGAGATGGAGGGAGGCACAGCAGTTAAGATGGCTCATAGTGTGATGGACTCATGATTTCTGCTCAAGGAGCAGAAAGTAGCTGTGGCTAAGACAGCCTTTGCATAATTTGGGTTGTATTTCAGTTGTGTCCGTTCCTGGATTGAGATACCCAACTCACAGTCACTCATACCCTAATGATCTCCAGACTGGACTGTGCAATGCACTCTAAATGGGGTTGCCCTTGAAGAGTATTTGGAAGCTGCCACTGTCGCAGAATATAGCCACATAGGGCATCAACAATGCATATTTTTGCACATGTGACATCACAGCTCTGTGAGCTGCATTAGTTATTGTGCTTCTGGATGAAGCCAGAAGTCATCTCTAAAGCCCTTCATGGCTTGGGGCCAGGTTACCTATGGGGTTGTCTCTCTCCAGTTTTTTACACATCAAATCCAGTCAGACAAGAGGTGCATGCTCTGGGCCCCATCCACCAAAGACCTCTGGCTGGCGGGGCCTAGGAGAAGGGTCTTTTCAATTGTGGCACATACCCTTTGGAACATCATTCCTCCAGAGATCAGATCTGCCTCATCCCTGTTGGCCTTCCATAAACCCTAAAGATGGGTTTCTGGGCTTGAGTCTGGAGCTCCAGATTCACGAGGAAGCACATCTCTTGGTTATGCTGATCACTGTGGTTATGAGTCTGGGCTGCTATAAGTTTTTACACATAGGTAGTCCTCAACTTACGACAATAATTGTACCTCAAATTTCTGTTGCTAAATGAGGCAGCTGTTAAGTGAATTTTGCCCCATTATACGACCTTTCTTGCCACAGATGTTAAGTGAATCACTGCAGCTGTTAAGTTAGTAACACAGTTCTTAAGCGAATCTGGCTTCCCCATTGACTTTGCTTGTCAGAAGGTCGCAAAAGGTGATCACATGACCCTGGGACACACTGCAACCATCACAAATATGAGCCAGTTGCCAAGCGTCTGAATTCTGATCGCATGGCCATGCGGCAATACTTGTGTGAAAAACAGTCATAAGTCACTCTTTTCAGTGCCGTTGTAACTTTGAATGGTCATTAAATGAACTGTTATAAGTCGAGGACTACCTGTAGTTTTTATCATTTTAATGTTTTATTTATTTTACACATTTCTGAACCACCCATCTGCCTCAAGGAGATGTTGTAAACTGCCCAGTGTCATTTATTGGAGATGGATGACTATACTGTATAAATCTATTAAATTAAATTAATTAAAATAAAATCATGGGATCTTTAGGCCTCAGATGCCTCCTTCCCAGCTTCTATCAGCATTGCAGTTCTGTCAGTTTGCCTGCTGAGGTGACTGCTAATGCTATTTTGGGGGCATTGTATTTTTTTCATGGTGTTCCACTGATAGTCACACAGCTGTACTTCCCTACAGAGACACCTGCTTAATAGGGTTATGTGGAGGAAAGAGAAGGGGAAAGAATTCACAAGCCATTAGTAAATAAATGAGACAGTAAATAAGAACTCAGCTCTGGGAGAGATGGAAGCATGAGAAAGAGACTCAGAAGAGCCCTGCCTTAATTCCGTATGGTATAAAGAAGGGGCAGAGGAAATCACTGGCAGACTTTCCAGGTCCTACAAAATGTTTCTCAACCTTGGCAACTTTCAGATGTGTGGACTTCAATTCCCAGAATTCCCCAGCAAGCGTGGAATTCTGGGAATTGAAGTCCACACTTCACTGAAAGTTGCCAAGGTTGAGAATTACTGCTTCACAACAATAGAATAGCGTTCCAGTTGTCCTTGTGGTGTGTTTTCTGATCTGGCCTACCCAAGACTTTTTTTGTCATAGAATGCCCAGAACAGAGTTCCGGCACCTTTTTTGGATGGAACCTTGTAGCGTAGGCAAGGCGGGTTGTATGACATGTGTGAGTTCCAGCACCTTTTTTTTTTATTTTATTTTTTTACAAAAAAAGCACTGGGCCTACCTCAAAGGACTGATAAATTACTATTTTTAGTTTGCATAAATTTGGACAATTATCAAATGGCAGCATAGAGTTAGAATTTTCTATTTTCAGCTTAAAGATGGTAGCCATTCTGGTCTGGTCTCTGCTAGATTAAATGGAGCTTTGGCCTGATCTAGTACAGCTTATTCACATGTCATCAGGTGCCCAATGACAGCCTAGCTACACAGGAAAACCAGGATAGGTTTTGCTCTATTATCGTATGCACATGCATTCTTAAGTTTGTTCTCTAGAGAGAAGATGTAGGGTGGATTAGGTCAGCCAATTCCTCAGCAGGCCCATTAACACAGCAAGTCTGCTCTTAGCAATTCAGGATTTGGCTTGCTGTCAAATAAGAAGTTATATTTTTTTTGCTTCCTCTCTCTAATTTTTGCAATAAGTATCCAGTCATAGCAGAAAATGACGCAGCTACAAGGCAGGGAAACCAAAAGTGGCTTTTCACAAAACGCCAATATTAAATGAAAGAAAAAAGAAAGAAAGAGCATAGCAAACACTGTTCTAGATTTCAGTGAAAAAAGGCTAAAAGATCAAGCAGGATGGAACTTGCTGCTGATAAACTGAACCTCCACAACCCTGAAGCATTTTTCTTTCTTACTGTAGGAACCTCTATAGCTCCAACAGGCATCAACCTGAATGTGGAGTCAGACCACATGTAAAGAGGTCAAAATTTGTGCTGACACTTTCAGCTGGCTTGTAGAACTTTGACTGGAGAACATCACATTTCCTTCCCACCCAGATTCTGACCGTGATTAATCCCATACAGGCTTGTATTATATATTTTTATATACAATTTTTCCCATATATGTTTTTACATGTTTTTTTTCAAGATTACATGTTTTGTAAAGCCATATCTTCCTATTCTATACTTCATCATGTATTTTTCCCTATTGTTTTGCAGTGAAAACTGTATGGTAAAATTCTTTGAAGTACATATCACAGTGGGCAGTTGCCTTCTGCTTCCCTTCTAGCAGGACAGGTCAACTTCTGAAAATCAAGATCAGCAGTTCTGTTTTTGACCTTGTGGAGCAGCATTTTTCAGCTTCAGCCACTTTAAGATCTGTGGACCTCAACTCCCAGAATTCCCCAATTGGAATGCAGGGCCAGTTTTATTTGCTTTGGGCCCTTTGTTTAGAAGAGCTTAATGGCAACAGAAGTATAAGGAGTCTGATTCTTCTCCCTTAATCTTCTCCTTCCAACAAACCAGAAAACCACCCCAAGTTTGATGGCTTACTTGTCAATCATTTTGCCAAATTAGAATGCTGGAGGGCTGCAGGAAATCTATATGCCACAGGTAACCCATTTTGAAGAAGAGATTGGATACCTATTTGTCTGAAATGGTATAGGGTTTCCTGCCTAAGCAGGGGGTTGGAGTAGAAGACCTCCAAGGTCCCTTCCAACTCTGTTAATCTGTTCTGTTCTGTTCTGCCTTATATATTTGGGATATACAAAATGAATAAGTTTGCAACCAAATGACACACTACTAAGTTTAATGGGTGCTGTAGTTTCCTTTCAAGGAGGGAGACAGCAATGTCAAAGGAGAAGGACCAAGAGTGTGATTTAGTGGTAAATCCCTGTTTAAAGCATAAAGAGTGCATCATTTAAAGCAGGGGTGTCAACCTGCCAGCCTGTGGGCCGGATGCATCATAGCGAAACCGTGCCCACCCCATTGCCGGCAATGGCAAAAAAGTCGCGATACGTCACGACACGTCACGTGACGTTGAGAGTTTGACACCCCTGATTTAAAGGAAGAGCACAGAACTTCGCAGTTTCAGTCCACCAGCATATTCAGAAAAAGAGACTTCTCAAAGTCCACTGAGGCTCCCTAGCTGAACCTTGAGCCATTGACAGTGCTAGACTAGATATACCAAATTGTATGATTGCATATTTTTGTTTGTTCTGTAAGGTTCCTTTGTGATTGCTGTGGCAGGTGATCTTGGTTACTGAGTATACTTTAGGGTTTGGATGTTGGGAAAATTAAGCTGAGCTCTCTGAATTGGCTCAGCCCAGCCCAGCAAATCTTGATTCCTCTAAGATTAAAATTGTAATTGCCCTCCAAAGAAGATGGGTGGGATGCTCCACTAAACCAGATTTCAGCCTGACATGTGTTTTTCCCCAGCTGAGTCACGGAGAAGGGTAATGGGAGATCTTTATCTTTTGCAGTTCTTCTCCATCTCCTAAAGGGCCCCGTAAGGTCGAGAAGTTCTTCACAAGACAGCTGCGTCTGTTGTCTCTTTCTTTCCCCAGGAAGCTGCAAACATTTTAAAGAGTGAAAAAGGAACACGTGAAAGCAAATAATGGAGCGTATCTCCCTTTCCTATCCCGGAGCTCCTGCTTAGAGTCCTGACAAACAAGGAACAGAACTGCTCTGGGTACCAGATGGAGAGTTGAAATTGGCAAAGATCAGTTAGTGGCAGCAGGTTGGAGAAGCTCAGCCAACCCACTCCAGCTCCCCTGGGAAGTGTCTGTACTTGTGAGAATCACACTTTCTTGCAGATCAGATGCCTCCCAC
This sequence comes from Protobothrops mucrosquamatus, assembly GCF_001527695.2. Taxonomy (NCBI): domain Eukaryota; kingdom Metazoa; phylum Chordata; class Lepidosauria; order Squamata; family Viperidae; genus Protobothrops; species Protobothrops mucrosquamatus. The sequence goes on along the minus strand of NW_015387792.1, from coordinate 127,519 downwards.
CTTGACTGTGGTGCTCAAAGGTCAGGTTTGTGAGGCTTTGACACCCTCTAGTGCCCAATTGGAGCAAGAGCAGTATCTGAAAGTGCCCATTTCCTTCCTGCAAAGCTCCTGCTCCTTGGTGGCTGCTTAGCAGGCCGAAATTCAAGAAATGCAACGTTTCTTAATATCCAGGAAAGAGGATCATTGTGAGGTTGTTGTTGTGTGAGAGTGCTATGTTTATTCCCCGAGCAGTGGGGGAAAGGAAGAGGAAGTCCAGAGATATATGGATGCTTCCACTTTGCATAGCTTGGCTTATTTTTGGACTTGCCCTCTCCTGCCTAACTTTCAAGAGATGAATAATAACACATCCCTGCACAGGGCCTGATCAGATGCTTCGGATGCTACTAATGCAGAAAAGTGGTACAGATGGTGAAGGGAGGAGGCGGTGCTAGAGTAGCAAAAAAAAAAAAAAACGCTGGAGGTGGGGGGGCTCAGATCTAGCTCAGTGCAGGAAATCTCTTAAGGAAATGCTTTTTCATGGTTGCATTGAAATATCTTAACATTCAGCTAAGATCTATCCTGCTTGGACTAAACCCAATATTCAAGAGGTCCTAAATGGGACTGTTTCCCTACCATCTTTGCACACTGTCTTTCCCTCTGGGACCAGTGGGCTCCAGAAGACTGGGCCAAGCCAGAGGAGCATGTGGGTAGTTCTCCTGGCTTCTGAAAAAGCTTGCATACTTGAAGAGAGCAAGATGCAGTAGGGAGAAAGGAGGAGAAGGGAAAGCAAAGCAGGGCTCTGTGATAGCAGTGGGTCCCTGCTGGGGTGTGACTCTTGCCAGCCATCTGCAAGTAGATTGACTAAATCCTTACCCTGCAGAATTGTCTGCAAAGACTAATGAAAACAAAGGCATCTTTGGGGTATGACATTTCAGAACTGAAAACGGCTTTTTATAGAGGGGTGTTGTGTCTCCAGTTCCTCTGCTTCTACTTTCCATCTTGCATTCTTGTCTACTGCTCAAGGCTGTTCTGTGTTGGAATAAAGGTAGCTCAGGTTCACTGTACATACTTTTAGTTGGGCTTAGAGAAATCAGTACTGAAGCAGAAATCACATTTTTGGCAGGCTGCTGCAGTTCTTTGTCTCATTCTCCTCTTACAACGCTATCTAATATTTGGCTTCTTCTGCAGTGAACATGTGGGTACATGGACCACGGCAGTCTCCTTGTTAAGGATAACTGAAGAACATTTACTTTTTCCGTGGGTTGTGTTGTCCTTATTTTAGAACAATTTGTAATTCAGTAGCATTGACTCTCTGAAGGGGGGGCTATGTGAAAGCAAGAGCGGAAGGAAAACACATGTTTTCCAGGGCACAGACATGTGCACAGGCTCATAACATTATGACAAAGGATCCAAGCAAGACAGAAAGGAAGATTTCTCCCTGGAAAGCAGAAAAGAGTTAACATCTACATTTAACAGGAGAGGATGAGGGGATAGCAAAAATGCCCTTCAGTATAGCCCCTTCCTCAATTTGGGGAGCTTGTTGGCCTCTTGAAGACAACCACAGTTCTCCAAAGCAAGCCATTCTAAGGACCCTTTGCAATTTGTTGGGACAGTGTAGAATATTAAAATGGTCCTTAGACCCACTTGCTGGTCAATGTCTGGAAATCAAGGAAGGGAAAGGAATGCTTAAGGGTGGCCCCGAAGCAAGGGCTATCCTGTAGGATTGTTACAGCTCTGCCATACCCAAGACCCTGGGGGTCACTGCTATGGTGTTGTCAGTGCATGTTTGATTGATGTGAAAAGAATTAACCAGTGGAATGGGTTGCCTTCAGAAACTGTGGGTGCTCCATCACTGGAGGTTTTTAAGAAGAGATTGGACAGCCATTTGTCCAGAATGGTATAAGGTCTCCTGCTTATGCAGGGAGTTGGACTAGAAGACCTCCAAGGTCATTCAGACTCTGTTATTCTTCCAACTCTGTTATTCTGTTATTCTGGTTGGAGGTCTGAGTCCCCACCTTATAGATGTAACTTTTGGGAGATTCATCCTGAAGGGCTGTTTGACATATGCTTCCTCAAATTCTGTGCTTAGCCCCCTTTTCCCTTATATAAAAGGTATAAAAAGGTTTGTTCAGTGATTGCAGCCTGCAAAGAGAGGATGAACACCACCACATTTCATTAATTCAGAATAGCAACAGCACTAACACATAGACTTATATACCGCTTCACAGTGCTTTACAGCCCTCTCTAAGTGGTTTACAGAGTCAACATATTGCCCCCAACAATCTGGGTCCTCATTTTAGTGACCTTGGAAAGATGAAAGGCTGACTCAACCTTGAGCCGATCAGGATCGAAACTCTGGCAGTCGGCAGAGTTAGCCTGCAATCTTGCATTCTAACCACTGCGCTACCATGGCTCACTGTGCATCCAAAGGAATCATCCGTTCCTTGGCATGAAGCTTCAAAAACTGTATATCTAGAACCGCAGCCTCTTTCCTTTTCTTCCAAAATAGGTTTTTGAGGTTTTGAGGGAAATGTTAATAATGGGAAAATGTTGTATTATTTCTACCTCCTTTGACTTCCACAACAGGACTGTTTCAGCCAGGTCTTTTCTTCCAGATGGGAGAGACTGCAGATGTTCTCTGCTATATTCTTCTAATGGATACCTTTGAGATTTTAGGAGCAAGTTGCAGGCATTTCCTGAAAATAGGTGCTGGAGGAGGACTTGCCTCATTTCAAACTGGCTACTGTGGAGGACGTTGGTAGTTCTGTAGAACAGACGGTTCTTTGCCAGCCCCTCTATTATTCCCAGTCTGTAGGATGCTCTCCCACAAACCCAACTATCAGTTTCTTTTTTTTTTTTTCACAGCAGGCAGATATCTCTCCAGATAAAGTACTGAGCTATAGCCATCCCCCGCTTTTATTTTCAAAACAATCTTTTGGAGCTAAAACATTTTTAGAAATAAATATACTTCTAGAGCTGATGGTTTGGCTTTCAGCAGGCTAAACACTATTTTAATTTGTTAAAAGTAATGTGGGCCAAAGAGATGGGGGGGAAAAATCAAGAAATCTGTGCGTTGGTATCCACAAAACCAGGTTGGCGAATCCATTTTCTTGCTGACTCCTGTACTGTTTTCTTTCTGATTGCCAGGAGGTAATGATCCGGCGTTAGCATTGCATTGGTCATGATGATGTCCGGATTGCCGGAGGCCTTGAGCCGGCTGAGAGCAAATTCTCTTCGCAGTTGCTTCAGCCTGGCAGGGCCCTCAGAGTCTACCATGGTTGCTGTACCCATTGATATAGACAAGGATGAAGTTCGGATCCTCAAGGTTTGTTTCCACAGCAACAGTTTCAACATGGGCAAGAACTTCAAACTGGTGAAATGTACAGTCATGACGGAGATACGGGTGAGTTTCATGAATGAGTCTCATTGGTTGATGGCTTCTTGCAATGGGCTTGGACCCATGTCCTTCTGTTTACATCAGTGTTTTTCAAATTTGGTGAGAGCTACCTTGGTGTAGTGATTAAGACGTCAGACTAGAAACCAGGAGAACATGAGTTCTTGTCCCACCTTAAGCATAAAGCCATCTGGATGACCTTGAGCCAGTCACTGTCTCTCAGCTCTAGGAAGGAGGCAATGGCAAACCACTTTTAAAAATCCTTGCCAAGAAAACTGCAGGTTCTTATCCAGCAGTCTCCCAGAATCAGATACCATTGGACAGAAGAAAAAAAACAAACATGGCAATTTTAACATGCGTAGACTTCAGACTTTCAGAATTCCTCAGAATGCTGGCTGGGGATTTCTAGAAATTGTATCCACACATCTTAAAAGTTGCCGTGTTTGAAAAACACTGATTTAAATTAACAAAATAGCCCATATTAAAAGATGCACAAGGGTATATCACCAAGGTATGTGTTCGATATGTTTCTGCACATTATGTGTAAATTGTATGTTCTCCCCTGCCAATTCCCAGTCATTGAGGGCCAAAGTGTAGATATTACTTCGGCCTTTTGGGCAGTGGGGAGGAGGGAATCAAAGTGGAGGCAGGCTGTCCTTTTGAACTTATTTTTCCATACTTATCCTTAAAATTGCACCCAAACCCGAAAAACAGGCCAACATTTCATCACCAAAATTTAGCAACAGAGTCTCAGGCTCCTGGGGGCTTTTGGTTTACCACCCTTGACCAAGGACTGCAAGAGTTCAAGGAATTGGCTTTTTACAAAAGTAGAGCTCTTTTTAGACAGGCTGCCTCACCCACATCAGAATGAATTAAAACTGTGTTGACAAATTTTTAATGGCCAGGGGCTAAAAGCAGGAGCAGCAAACTTTTTTGTGCCTAAAGACCATATTTTCCTTAACTTCCCAAAGCCATAGAAAACAGGCTAGTGACACTGCAACACTATCAAAATGAACAGGCTAACATTTTATTTGGAAAAAATGTGCAATTAAAAATTGGCGATTGGGGTGGAGTAATCTTTAGGGCTATAAAAGGGGGGCTGGGGACTGCATAGCCAAGGTTGGTGACCTACAGCTAAATCACTTAGGGATTTAATTTAGATCAAATGAAGGCAAACCAGACATTGAGAAAAGCGGGATTATACAAAATTAGCCCTGAGGGCGAAGTGGATTCAGTGAAATTCTTAGGTATCCTTGTTTTTATTGGATTGTTATGCACACATGTGCACATACAAACATACAATTTTGGGGATATGTGTTTATTTAATTTATATAATCTAGTTTTCTTAATATTTCTGGTACTTTTGCCTATCGCAGGGCTAAATCTAAAGCTGCTACTCTCCCTCTTGTATGTGAATGATGACGTTTTGGCAATATAAATTTAAATATTCAGGGAACTTTAGAATGTAACTAGGCGGAACACCCCTGTTTAGAAGCAGTCTACCTCTGAATTTAGCTGTTGGGACAAAGCAAAAAGAAGATGTATTTTCTGTATGCTTTGTGAATATTCTAGAGAGTGAACTGTTCTTGAGAATAAAATGCTGAATTAGATGTATTTAGGGTGTAATATAGCAAAGCAGGTCTTAAATTCAAAATATGTTCTGCTCAGCTTCTTCTGAGTATATTGTCTCTCTTATTAAGTTTTGTAAGACTTTAGAGGCCCTTTTCATAGGGTTACAAAGCCAATAACCATCTTTCCCCCAGAAAAACAAAATAAACAAATGTGAGATCTTTACTTTTTTCCTCTCATTCAGATACTAATTCTTGGGTCCAAGGAGGAATGTGCAAAATGATTGTATACCTGAAACATTATAGATGAGGTCCAAAGTGACATTAGTGGGTTGCCAAAATGTCATTTAGTGCATTGCTAGTGAGGAATATATATTACAGTATTTCTTGGCAACTTGAAAATGTATTGATTTCAATTCCCAGAATTCCCTGGTCAGATTATTTTTTTCCCCTTGACTCTTCTTTTTAATTAGAAATGCTTCTTGCACTTCTCCAGATTAAATTCAAATAGAAGGTAGATACCTGATTTATTTTTAAAATATTGCTCATATGAATTACCAAATTGATCTGTTCAGAATTTCTTTTAAGTTCAGAAGTTTCTCACAACCTTGTTATATTTTTCTCCCCTTCCTGCATTTTTCCTTTATAGGAAGTAATAAAGTCAATCCTACAGAGTGGAAGAATTGGTCCTGATATCCAGCTTGCCGAGTGCTATGGATTACGCCTGAAGCATGTGAAATCGGACGAGATCCATTGGCTTCATCCAGACATGACAGTGGGTGAAGTCCAGGACAAATATGAATGTTTGCACCTTGAGGCTGAATGGAGGTAGGGAGCCCCTTCTGTATCCATCCTGTTCTCACCAGTCCTCTTGACCGCAATACAGAGATGTACAAATGCACAGGTATAGTATAGGGGGTATCTTGCTCAATAGTAGTAACTGTGAGAGGGATCTCGGAGTCCTAGTGGACAATCACTTAAATATGAGCCAGCAGTGTGCTGCAGCTGCCAAAAAAGCCAACACAGTGCTGGGCTGCATTAACAGAGGGATAGAATCAAGATCTCGTGAAGTATTAATACCACTTTACAATGCCTTAGTAAGGCCACACTTGGAATACTGCATCCAGTTTTGGTCACCACGATATAAAAAAGATGCTGAGACTCTAGAAAGAGTACAGAGAAGAGCAACAAAGATGATTAGAGGACTGGAGGCTAAAACATATAAGGAACGGTTGCTGGAATTGGGTATGTCTAGTTTAACAAAGAGAAGGACAAGGGGGGACATGATAGCAGTGTTCCAATATCTCAGGGGCTGCCACAAAGAAGAGGGAGTCAGGCTATTCTGCAAAGCGCCTGAAGGCAGGACAAGG
>NW_015387792.1:80693-121108 GCF_001527695.2 Protobothrops mucrosquamatus | reverse complement strand
AACCTAGAACTAAGGAGAAACTTCCTGACAGTTAGAACAATTAACCAGTGGAACAACCTGCCTCCAGAAGTGGTGAATGCTCCAACACTGGAAGTTTTTAAGAAGAGACTGGACAGCCATTTGTCCGAAATGGTATAGGGTTTCCTGCCTGAGCAGGGGGTTGGACTAGATGACCTCCAAGGTCCCTTCCAACTTTATCGTTATTATTATTATTATTATTATTATTATTATTATTATTATTATTATTATTATTATTATTATTATTATTATTATTATTTATTGAATTTATATACCGCCCTATCTCCCTTACAGGACTCAGGGCAGTGAACAGGCGATAATAAAACCACGATAAATATACACAAGTTTCTGTTGTAAAATCAAATTAAATAACAGGCCTGTTCTAAAAGTACCCCATACAAAACCCCCACTAAAACATAATCAAACTATGCCAGGCCGGCCGCATGGAATAGATGGGCCTTCAGGGCTCGGCGAAAGAGGCGCAGGTCCGTAGTTGTACGTAGGTCGGGGGGTAGGTCATTCCAGAGGGCAGGAATGACAGAGAAGGCTCTCCCCCTGGGGGTCGCCAGCCGGCATTGTCTGGCCAACGGCACCCTAAGGAGGCCCTCTCTGTGGGAGTGGACTGGTCGAAGGGAGGTGTTTGGTAGGAGGCGGTCTTGCAAATACCTAGGTCCATTGCCACAGAGTGCTTTAAAGGTTGTTACTAACACCTTGACGTGCACCCGGAAGGCCACAGGCAGCCAGTGCAGCTCGCGCAGGAGAGGTGTTACATGGGAGCATCTAGAGGCCCCCAGGATCCCCCGCGCGGCCGCATTCTGAACTAGCTGGAGCCTCCAGGTGCACCTCAAGGGGAGCCCCATGTAGAGAGCGTTGCAATAGTCCAGGTGGGAAACAACGAGGGCTTGAGTGACCGTGCGTAGAGCGTCATGATCCAGAAAGGGGCGCAACTGGCGTATCAGGCGAACCTGATGAAAAGCCCCCCTGGCCACGGCTGTCATATGGTCGTCTAAAGACAGCCGAGTATCCAGGAGGACGCCCAGGTTGCGGGCCCTCTCCGCGGGGGCTAATGACTCGCCCCCGATAGCCAGGGATGGAGCCAACTGGCTATGTCGTGACACCGGAAACTACAGCCACTCGGTCTTGGACGGGTTGAGTCGAAGCCTGTTCCTCCCCATCCAGACTCGCATGGCCTCAGGCACCAGGACATCACTTCCGCGGCATCGTTGGGGTGGTCCGGGGTGGAGATGTACAACTGGGTGTCATCTGCGTACTGATGAAACTCCACCCCGAAACCACGGATGATCTCACCCAGTGGCTTCATATAAATGTTGAACAGGAGAGGCGAGAGGACCAACCCCTGCGGTACCCCACAAGTGAGGCACCTCGAGGTCGACCTCTGCCCCCCTGCCAACACAAATAATATTATTATTATTATTATTATTATTATTATTATTATTATTATTATTATTATTATTATTATTATTATTATTATTATTATTATTATTATTATTATTATGACCAATCTTTCCAGATTAGCTACATTCTTAGGTACTGAAAGAAACAGGGGCAAAGTTCAGTTTTTCTGAGATGTCTTATTATACTTGTTTTCTCCCAGCAAGTCTCATCTCCAAAGAGGTTTGTTTGTTTTAATTTCATTAGTACAATGAAACAAACAATGCATCGATGAGACAATGATACAGTGATTAAAATAAAACTTAAGATAGGGGAAGAAACTAAGGAAAAAATATCCATATAATACTAATGTATAGTTAATACAAGTTATACTGGCAGTAGAAGTGGCATTATGGAAAAGAGAGCCACAATAAGATATTGTTAGTTGGGGAAGCCAGATTTTGTAGTCTGCTAAATATGAGCACTAAACTTGAAGAACGCTGGTTTAACTTAAAAGTTTGGTATGGTGTTTAAGGTATGATCTCCAGGTCCGCTACCTCCCTGAAGATTATGTTGAACGCTTCCAAGAGGACCGGACAACGCTTCTGTACTTCTACCAACAGGTTGGTCTCCGAGGACTGCAGTCCCTATTTAAAGAGCTGTCCCTGGTGCAACTTTGTTGAATGTGTGAGATTGCACCTTCCATTGTGCTTGCTAATGCAACTTCATCACATCCTCTAATTCAGCAGTCCCCAACCTTTTTGGCACCAGGGACCGGTTTCATGGAAGACCATTATTCAACGGACTGGAGGGGGAGGAGTGCCCAACCTAGGTCCCACACATGCGCAGTTTCATTTACCCACCGCTCATCTCCAGCTGTGCAGCCTGGTTCCTAACAGGCCATGGACTGGTACTGGTCTGCAGCCCAAGGGTTTGGGACCCCTGTTCTCGATTTTACAAATTTTATTAATTTTTCAAATAAACATATGGACAAATAATACATGGGACCCCTGTTCTAATTCAATTTTTTTCAAGTTTGGTAACTTTAGAACATGTAGACTTCAACTTCCAAAATTGCCCTGCCAGCATGCTTTAGCTGAAGATGTAATTTAAATAAATAAATATTTATTATTAAAATGCATTTCATCAATTTACTTAAGGCCCTTGGTGTTTTGTTCTGTGCAAGAACACCCACTTACCTTTGCTTTTGGGAAAGAGTAGTGAGCACCGGTAGGGACCTGGGATCCTTAACTGACCATCTTATTTGTGTTTTTCAGCTCCGGAGTGAATACATGCAACTTTATGCGAGCAAAGTGAGTGAGGGGATGGCCCTACAACTAGGCTGCCTGGAGCTTAGGTATGTACTTGCTAAGCAAAAGATTGCATCTGACACAACCATGTTTGGAAAACATGTGAGCAGGGTCAAACTCTTGTGGCTTGCACAGTGATCTTTGCAAAACAAGAACCAAAATCCTGAAGCTGGGACATTGGCAAGAAGAAAGATCTGAGGAAGCATGAGTTCAAGAAATACAAGCAAAGCCAGAAATCTGAAAGGATGCAACAAGGGAGGAATATTATAAGAAATTGGTGAGCTCCTGCATAACAATAAGGCAGGATATTGTTAACTACAGTTTACTGAACAAGCTTTGGTGAATGAGTTTTGTACATCAAGCTAAACTATAATGGGTTGGTTTGCATGAGGCATTAACTCTTAATAGGTGGGTTTTCACATTTAGCTATAGCAAAACAAATCACAATAATATCCAACATTATGCTTCAATCAGACAATAATACTGAATGATATTCGGTTGATGATGGGAAACTTCAATTTGAAAACATCAGTGTGAGTGTTGTGGTGAATTAGGAATCATGCAAGCTTTAATATCCAATTTTTTTGCAGGAGATTCTACAAGGATATGCCCCACAACGCTTTAGACAAGAAGTCCAACTTTGAATTCCTGGAGTATGTTGATAACATTTTTAACTATGCTGGTTGATGTTTTAAAAATTTTTGCATTAGTTGTAATGATCTCTGCCTGATAGATTTCTTCTTTTCCAATATGCAGCTTTGCTTGCATAACCGGACAAGATATTTTAAATGTGTGTAGGTGTGTGTGTCTGTTCATGTATAGAGAAGAAAGTATGTGTATGTGTGGATAAGAGAGACAGAGACAGGATCTCCCAAATGCCACCCCCAGATTCACAGTAGCTTAACAAACTAATTACTGCATTCTTTCTGAGCCCAGTTCCTACCCACTTGTATTCTGTTTCAACTGGGAAAACAGAGTTGTACCCCAATGAATTTTAGCTGAAATCGCAACATTTATTTGCTTGAAGAAGGTTGAGCTGGAAAAAGGATGGGTGGGGGAAAATTACATGGGGTGCAGAAGTGGAATGATGGAGGGTCAAGCCACCAATTAATATTACTGTAGTTTTGGTCCCAGATTCTGCACTGATGCCAATAACTTTAATTGAATTGGAAGGAGTAGATGCTCATATATGGTTCCACGCAATAGGCTAAGTAAGGTTACCAGAGACCTCTCCTTCCAGTCCACAAAGATCTCAGTAAAAACTTTTCTCATTTACAAAACTCATCCCTGCTCTCCTTGGCCAGAGGGCATTGTTTATGGTCACAGATGATTGGAAAAGGATGCTTTCTTGAGAGCAAGGTGGTGTGCCTCTGGCAGCCAGGATAGGCAGCAGTGCAAAAGATAAGATGGAATGGCCCATTTTAAGAGAGCTGGTTTGCTTCCAAATCTTTTTGTTTGTTTGTTTGTATCCCGGCTTTATTCTTTTTTCAAATAACTCACCATTCTCTTCCTATTTTCTCTACAACAAGAACGCTGTGAGGTGAGTTGGGTTGAGAAAGAATGACTAGCCCAAGGTCATCCAGCTGGCTTTCAGGGCTAAGATGGGACTAGAACTCACACTCTCCTGCTTTCTAGCCTGGTGCTTTAACCACTAGACCAAACTGGCTCTAAAAAAACCTCTAAAATCTAAATAGAAACACCATAAATTAAAATGTCCAGAGACTGGATACCTACAGATGCGTAAAGCAGCATTTTCTTTCTCTTTAAGGAAGGAAGTGGGACTGGACTTGTTCTTTCCTAAACAGATGCAAGAGAACTTGAAGGTGAGAAATGTTTTAGCCCCATATACACATGTTCAACCAAGGGGGGGGGGGGGAACTAGCCATTAGCCAGTCTCTCTGGAGTTGGGAGTTGTAGTATGTCTGAGAAAGTCTAGCAGAGCTTCTAGCTTTCCTAGAATTATTCTGAATGGATTTTTCTCCTTTCCCCCTTTTTTTCTTTCTCACTCTTATCTATCTTAGGAATTATTGTAGTAAAACAGTACAGAGGGGAAAAGTAACTATCTGCTATCCCACCAAACAAGGACCCATAAGTTAGATAAACCAAAATCCACAAGTTAAGGTTTAAAGCTTGAATATCCATGAGAGTAGGGAAGTGACAAAATACGCATGACAATATCATCACTCAAACGATGCAACCCAAATATCTGTGTTAGATCTTGGAACGTAAGTGTGTAATAGTAGCATTTGCGTGATGACAATACTGCATGCTCTACCATGTTGACATCATCCTGGTTTTCTATAGATGCTGCTGGGTGAAAATCTGATCTGTATCAATAGCAGAAAAAAAAGCTTCAGAATTTGAAATGGCTGAATGAATTATGCCATCACTTTCATACTGAAAGATTGGGTCAAAATATTTGTTACTACTCCAAAAATTGCTCTCCATATCGAAAAGTAATTCAGCAAAGTACTGGGGTATTTTTCTTTTAATTACAACAGGATTAAACAACATAAACGACCATTTGAAAATTGCAATCATCTAATACCATCTACTGCCTAAAGTATTCTGCTTGTCTGAACAAAACATCTTAGGTTTCCAGCGGTAGTAATGTGAAAGTTTCAGAAAAAAAACATTTCATTCCATCTTAGGTTTCTGTCTGCATTTATTATGAAGTGTTAAGAGTTTTTTTTCTTTTTCTTTTTAATTCCTCCCTGCTTCCCATTCATAGCCAAAGCAGTTCCGCAAGATGATCCAGCAGACTTTCCAGCAGTATGCGCTCCTGAGAGAGGAAGAATGCATCATGAAGTTCCTTGGCACACTCTCCACCTTTGCCAACATTGATCAAGAAAACTATCGCTGTGAGTTGATTGTAAGTATTGGGCGGGCAAGGAAATACTTCCCAGAGTCTGGGTGGTCTGATTGTGGTTCCAATTACAGTTTAGATATAGACGTATTAAGCAAGGCTTACCTTGTAAACATAATCTCTTCAGGATGCTATCATAATAGATGATGTGATTGGTGTCTTCTCTATCAGTACTGTACAGAGAGATGTTCTGACAAGATGAATAGGGACCAACATTTGGAATTTTAGAACTTCTGAAGCTGAAATTCAGTGGATTGGGACTTGTAAGATAAAGGATAGTGTTTGCATATGGGGATCAAATAGGTCAAGGTCAAGGTGTGTGATCCAAGAGAATTTTTGTATATATACAGTTCATTAGCCTGACATTCTCACATTTAGAAGAGGCCAAATCCCCAAACCTCAGACTTTCTAACTAACAAAGATAAGCAAATATTTAAAAATACATGTTATATGATAGCCATTCTCCACTGTTAATTGAGGCTTCTATCCAAATCTACACATGTCTTATTTTTGGCTCCTCCCTGCTTACCTGATGTCACTGGGCCTATGGATGCTAATTGGATTTCATTCCGAAAGGTTTTCACACTTAAGAGCTTACTTAGGTCATGCATCATATTCATAGTAGTTTCAGCTTATGTGGGGCTTATCATTTTGCTTCAAACTCTGTGGCATCTCTAACTTTCCACCTCCAGGCTGATGTAGTATTAATTGCCATTTGCATCACCTCCTGCTCTAGAATTCTTCCACAATCTTCTATCACTCCTGCTCTAGAATTCTTCAGCTGCTCAGCATATTCAGAATGTCAGAGGCTGCAAAAATTAGGAGAGTCTTGTTTCATCTGGAACACAGATTTCTTTTCTCTCTTCCCTTTTCAGCAAGGATGGAATATCACTGTGGACCTGGTGATTGGCCCAAAAGGCATTCGGCAGATGACAAGTAAAGAAGCAAAGGTGAGTTCCTCAGACATCTTGTAAGGAAGGGCTTTCATAATCTATCAAATACGGATTTTCATTGCAATCTATTGTTCCCTTTTTTTGTTGCCTGAATACAAATTAAGCTATTTTGCAGATAGCGAGAGAACAGGAGTGTTTCCATGGTAACTTCAGGGTTGTTTTTGTACCATACAATCATCTTCTCTGAAGGCCACTGGTACAATTGAATAACACAATTTTTAATGCAGGATTCCTGTACCTTTCGATGAATAGAAATCTAATAGTTGTAAGACTAGTTGGATTATGTCTTTTCAAGCAGTAAAATCAAGAGGTAAGATTAAGGCAAAGGTCTTGTAAAGAGCATGATCATGAAACGCAGGATATTATCTCTCTACTAGATAATTCAAGTTTATGTGCCTGGAGATGGAATGAATTCTCCAGCTTAGTTCCTCCAAATATAGTCACTCATGCCTTGGTATCCTCACACCTAGACTATTGCAACACATTCTATATGGGGCTGTACTTGAACATCCAGAAACTAAGAATGATCCAGAATGCAGCAGTGTGGGCAGTCATAGGGGTACCAGGGAATACTCACATAATGAATGTATTATGTGAACTACACTGGTTCTCAGTAGGCTTCCTAATACAATCAAGCTTCTGGTTATCACTATAATGTCCTTCTTGGTGCCGAGCCAGGTTATTTGTGGTATAGCTATGTCCAGTTGTTTCTGCTTTTTCCACAAATGCTGACAGAATTGGCATACTCTGAGTCGCTTCTGCTATCTAGTGGAGTATGCCTTCTCTGTCTCTTCTAAAAGGCATGTTAAGATACAGATAGCCCTGATTGTCTTGACCTTCTGTGAGGTCTTGAAAACCTGACTCTTCCTTGAGTCATCGGGCCAAAGCACTGGATGAGCTTATCTTGTAATGGTTTGTGTTGTGATTATGAGGGTGGTTTTTGGTCTTGGTTGTATTGTACTCATAGTTGTTTCTATTTTGATTATGGGGGTTTTCCTTGTTTTTGTGTTCCCCAATATAAACCATCCAGAATTTAAAATTGCCAATTGGGCAGCCCCATATATTATATAAATATACATATGCATGCATTCAGGATGGTATAAAAATTCGTGCACTGGGTAGAATGTTGGACCTCCAAAAATCTTTCCAACTTTATAATTCTTTGTATGGATGTATGGATAACTAAATAAAAGGCAAGCAAACCTAGAAGCACTATGGCCACTGATGCTGCTGTCAAAGAATATCCAGTCCATTTTAAACAAGAGTATTTTATGAGACCCCTGATTCAGCATTTACCAAGCTTGTAGATAATCCCATTGTGCTTTGCTTTCAACATCACCTAAGTAGAGATTATACTAAAGTTTTATGTGTGTTATTAGCTCCAAGATGGCAGAGCTGATTTTCTTTACAAGAGAGCTGAAGTCTCACCAGTTAGAACTGATGAGCTTCCTAGACTGAAACACATCCCTTAGTGAAATACAAACTACAGGTTGGCCAAATCAGTTTTGCCCTGGAGCATACATTACAATAATATTCATGCTAACCTGAAAATATAATGGGATTCGTGCCACTATAAAACTTTTTTTGTGAAATTTAAAAAATAAAGAGACATGAATCAGAATGCTGCTTCTCTGCATGTATGGGTCCAGCATAGCATCCCACCCCACATTACAGAGTGTGGAAAGCAAAAAGATTTCTTGATTGTAATGCAAGTGAACCTTTCATAAAACATTAATGTTGCTCCTTTGCAGCCCACTTGCTTGGCTGAATTCAAGCAAATCAAATCCATAAAATGTACTACAGTGGAGGAAGGCAGAGCATTGCTGCAGCTTGGTCTGACTGGGAACCCCCAGGTAAGAAGGAAGTGCAAGGTGGCTTTGATTATATCTCAGTTGTCTCCCTGTTCCAGTCTTCCAACACTCTTCTTGAGAGAGAAAAAATAAGAACAGTATCAGAGCTGTTACATTCGAGCTGGTGCAGTCCAGCCTTCTGTACTAGGCAGTCAAATGCAATCAGAAAGCACACAAGTATGGACTAGAATTCAGTATCCCTCCTCCACTTTTGCTCCTTAGCGGTTAGGAATCAAAGCATGCCAGGTTTGTTTTCAGAGACAGCAAACCTTCATCAGGACTAATGGCTATTTTATTTTATTTTTAAAAAATGTTTTATTGATTTTTTCATACAGTTCAAAAGTACTTGTTCAACAAACATGTTGTCTGAGTTTATCATTCACTAATACTTGACTAATGGCTATTTTAACCCTGTCTGGATTGATGGCCATCCACACATTTGATGGCAGCAAATTCCGTATATAACTTTGCACTACATAAATGAGTTCTTCTTCCTTTCATCAGTCTCAAATCTCTCTGTATTTATTTCGACTGAGTGATGTCTACATGCTAACATTTGTGAGAGGATTAGGGGACTGGAGGCTAAAACATATAAGGAACGGTTGCTGGAATTGGGTATGTCTAGTTTAATGAAGAGAAGGACGAGGGGGGACATGATAGCAGTGTTCCAATATCTCAGGGGTTGCCATAAAGAAGAGGGAGTCAAGCTATTCTCCAAAGCGCCTGGAGGCAGGACAAGAAGCAACGGGTGGAAACTAATCAAGGAGAGAAGCAACCTAGAACTAAGGAGAAATTTCCTGACAGTTAGAACAATTAATCAGTGGAACAACCTGCCTCCAGAAGCTGTGAATGCTCCCACACTGGAAGTCTTTAAGAAGAGACTGGACAGCCATTTGTCTCAAATGGTATAGGGTTTCCTGCCTGAGCAGGGGGTTGGACTAGATGACCTCCAAGGTCCCTTCCAACATCATCATCATCATCATTATTATTATTATTATTATTATTATTATTATTACTATTATTATTATTATTACTATTATTATTATTATCATCATCATCATCATCATCATCATTGCAGCTACATAGATAAATCCATGCAATTTTCTTGGGAGGTTTCTTTTGGAAGTGGTTTGCTGTTGTCTGCTTCCTGAAATTGAGAGAAAGTGATTAGCCCAAGGTCATCCAGCCGACTTCTTGCCTTAAAATGAGATTATAACTCACATTCTCATGGTTTCTAGCCAATGACTTTATTCACTACACCAGGGGTAGGCAACCTTGGCTCTTTTATGACTCGTGGACTTCAACTCCCAGAATTCCTGAGCCAGCATGGGAACCAACCAAGGGGTTTAAACCAATGTAGTTACCATCTTGATGGGCAAACATGTGAGCATTGACAATGAAATCTCTATATGATTGGCATAGGGACCTTATATGGCTTTTTACTTGGCAGTCCTTGACTATTAAGACATCCTCCCTGGCTGAGGCAGAGAACATGGCTGACTTAATAGATGGCTACTGCAGGCTGCAGGGATGCTTGGATACCTCCCTCATCATCCTACCCAACAGAGGTGAGAACGCAATGAAGTGATCCTTTGCATATGGTAAGGGTGGATCCTATATGATTTGCAGAAGCATGGTAGGTATGTAATAGTGCAGACTGAATAATAATCACATACTTTCTTATAGAGGAGAATGTGGATGCTGTAGTTTGTTTCTTAAAACAATATTAAGCTATTTGTGAGAGGTTCTTACCTATTATTTGAACTTATCCAGTTCTTTTCTAGTGAAATTCTGATTGGCTGGGAAAGATCTATATGTTAACTCTGATCACAGGATCATATCATTCATATATTGGNAGGCAGGCAGGCAGGCAGGCAGGCAGGCAGGCAGGCAGGCAGGCAGGCAGGCAGGCAGGCAGGCAGACAATAGCCAACATAATATTGGCTGTGTTGACTACAAAGTAAGGTAATGTTAGATCCAACATTGCCTTATAGCCTTATAGCATTGATTATAGCTTTAATTAACCATATATAACCAAGAATTACAAAATATGTTCATCTCATGGTATTTAATGGTATTTTCCCGTTAAATCTTAAATCTTAAAATCAGAGGCAACAGATTAGAAATCAAGGCAACACATTAAACCATTTTGGATAGTAAAATCTTGGTTTGAGAAGAGGATTCTGAAAATCATATTAATATCTATAATTCATGTTGATGCACAACACCGTGTTGTTTATAGATAAATTATTTGCTTTCTTAGCCTTAGATTGTTTGTGGCTCTGGACACAAGTGTTAACTGGAAACCCCACACACACATAGAGAGAAAGAATACTTTAAAATTATTACATTGCTATATATGTTTTTATTGTATGATTTCTTAACCCATCATGCAGCTGTAAAAGTACAGTTATCATAATTCATAAATGAAAGCACACAATACCAAGTTAAAACCTTCCTGCAACATGGAGACGTCTTCATGGTGAATTCTTCACCCTGTGTTTCTATAGATTTCATATATTTTATTTATTGAAATTATATCAGAATTGAAGGCCCCCTCAAGTGCAGGGCTTGGACAATTGCCTGATTGATTCAGTTCTAAAACCACCATTATCAAAGTTTCCAGTTAAGGAAAGATTTTTTTCAAATTTCCCTGTCCTATGTGCAGAGCAACATCAATACCACCAACACACTGTCATCTGCACTTTATTGATGTGGATAAGCAATCATCCACTTGTGTAATAATGTTCTGACCCATGTTTGTAATTCATTAGTGCTTATGGATGCTACAGAAAACTTTGCATTCCAGTTCCAAAATTCATTTTAGAATTTCTCCATGTTCATTCGGTGAAATGGAGTAAGCAAAGCTTAAGACAATAATAGAACAGAACAAGGACAGTTCACCCATGCCTAGTTATTTGGAGACAGGGAGAAAAAAACAAACAGAAAAGAGGGAACAGCTCTCATTCACAGCAAATTGGCCAGTTAGAATTGAATTATGAGTTTCCTGACATGCTTTATCTCCTTTTCCCTTGCAGAGAATGAGAAGAGGATCAGTCTGCCTCAGGTCCCAATACAGTAAGTAAGATGATGGACCTTCCCTAGGATGTTGGGCTTGTGTGTAATACTGAGCACCAGAGGACAGTAAGAGAACAAACTAGTTTTGCACTAGTGATGAAATTACCTCAATGCTCCCTAAGCTCTAATTTACTCAGAGAAGAAACAGCACTCTTGCTACCTGGAAATATTATAGGAAATAGACTAGCATGTGTTCCATATACAGAGAAAAATGTTGACCGGGTTGACGGAGACAACACCTATCAATAATTATGAATGCTAATAACAAAACAGGGCTCCTATTGCTGGGATATCAACAGTAGGTTCACTATTCTACTCATAAGCTTTCTATTGGGATTTGACAGCTGTTATAGGGGAGAGGTGCTAAATTATTATAGATTGTCAAAGATTTGATCTGTCAGAATTTTTCATGCATTTTTATTTTCCCTGCTCCTTCTTCTTCTCCTCCTTCTCCTTCTTGACTCTTGGCAACTGCCTGGACTAGTCCCCAAATTTTCTCAGCCAGGTGTTCAGAAGTGGATTGTCCTAGCCTTCTTTTATGGCTAAGAAAGAGTGACTGCCCCAAGGTCACCCAGCTGGCCTCATGCCTAAGACAGGACTAGAATTCATGGTCTTAATCTTTAATATAACTATTATATTAAACTGGCTCTCCAGCCTTCTCTTAGGTGCTCAAACATTATTCTAAATGAAGAGACCGTAAACAAGTGAAGCCCTTCATCATTACTGGAAGAATTGCCTTCGTGTTGATTGATTATATTTATAGAATCCTTAATGCTCACATTTTTTTGTGTGCAAATCAAATCTCAGTAAAAGGAAATTAGCAAAGCCAGTTCTGTTCCTAAATATCTTTCTGCCACAGGCATATAGAAGAAAAGAGACCCACACTGACAGAGAGCTTCAGTGGAGGTAAGTTGAATTTTACCTCGCCACTATCAGATCAATGAGGATTGATGACATCAGATATATAAACTGTGTACTTGGGAGCTTTGATCTCTTTTAACCTCTGGCCTTGCCATTTTTGGCAGAAGTCATGGAATGATGGAGTTTACACTGAGAGTAGGCTGAGGTATATTTATTTTTGTTGTTCTATCATTTCTAATCAAATAGATTGCACACATTTCTGAAATATACAAAATCATGCCATGCTTCTACAATAAAAGTCAAAAATGAAATAGAAAATTGAATATTCTATCCATAAGTAATGTCTAAAGTAATTACTCAACTGTCCTGAAAGGATGGTGAAAATTTGGGAAATACCATTTTCTTTCTCCAGCCAGAATTAGTCCTTCCAAGTCACCAGCTTTTAATGCTGGTCATAAAAGATAATTTAGAAATTCGTTCTTTCCCTTCCTAGTGTTGTTGTTTTTTCTGTGAAAGAAAAGCTAGGTTAGAGAACACAGTAAAATCTTCTGAAAGCATCCCATGTTATGTCTTTATGAACAAGATGATACAGTGTTTCTCAACCTTGACAATTTTAAGGCATGTGGACTTCAACTCCCAGAATTCCACAGCCAGCAAAGCTGGAGTTGAAGTCCACATGCCTTAAAATTGTCAAGGTTGAGAAACACTGTGATAGGATATCTTGATGGGAAAGGATATTTATACTGAAGTAACAGATAATGTATTGTTCCAGATTCTGACATTTATGCTGAGATTCCAGATGAAGCATCCAGACCCAAATCTGGAGGTTTGTTCAGACCTTGGTCCCATTTTCTAAAACCATATAGGGTTAGGGCTTCAACTGTACTTTTGAAGTGGATTAATATATAGAAGGGATTAGGTGGTTGAATTATTATGCAGAAATGGTACCTGAATTATTATGCAGGAACGGTAATGTGATGTACCAATGTAAAAGAAAAGATTTTCTTGAACAAAATAGGCGCTTCAAAGAAATAACATTGTTACATGTTTTAGAATAGTTATGTGAGCATTGAAACAGAGTTGAAAAGGACCCTTTACACTAACCTCATTATCCAATAACTGGTTTCTAAAGTATACTTAATGGAGTCAAGGTTAGGGCTATCATGTTATGTGAACAAAAACCAAACACCAGTAAGACTGCCGAGGGCCATTTTAATTAAATTAAATTAAACATTTCAGAAATTACCCTCCCTAAGTCAGCCATATTGTGTAATTCCAGAAGAGAATCACACTTTGCCTCTGGCTACCATTAATGGAAACAAAAATAAAGTATAACCAACACACATTAATGTCAAAATCCTAATTACTTATATAGACTAATTGCATCAGAATAGCAGTGATTGGTGAGGAGAGAAATCTTGGAGTAATGAATGTGTGAACACTGTACATCTGCTGTAAAAAAAAAAAAGACCATCAGAATGTGAGAGATAAAAGGAAATTTTTGCTGAAAACAGAGATGCCAATAATGTAATGCTCTTATGTAAATCATTGGTGTGAATGCATCTGATATGTTATGTCCATTTCTGACTGCCATACCTCAAAAAGGATACAGTGGAGCTACAGAAGGTTCATAAATGGACAGCCGAGATGATCAAGGGGCTGGAGCAGCTTCCCTGTAAGGAATGGTTGAGACATTTGGAGGTTTTTAGTCTAGAAAGTAGGCAAATGAGATGGGCTTATTTGAAGTCTATGAAATTATGCATGGTGTGGTTAGAAAGTTGGCAAAAGGGTTAGAAAATTGGCAAAAGATTCATAGTGGTAAATTTGAGTCCAATCCTGGGTGGAGGGGAGATGGAAGTCTTTTCAAGTGGTGATGAATTCTATATCATTGTGATGAATATTGTATCTGAATATGATTGGGGGGGAGCCACTGCTAGTATCTTATACACTATTAAAAACAATCATGAAAAATTGTAGCCAGTATTACCATTCCCAAATTGCTGCTGAGGTCCTGAACTTGTTGAAGACCGCCGCCCTTTATGGACAGGTGAGACCTGAATGTGTTACAATCCCTGCAAAATGTCACTCTCCTGCCTGTAATTATAGTTGAATCAAAACATGGCCAGCCTGCAAAATGGCAGTCTTTCTTCCTTTCTAGATTATGGTGTGGTATTGAGGAGTTAGATGTTGTTGTTGTTGTTGTTCACAACTGACAAGTTGATATCCCTTACCATTCTATTCCTTGCACAGCCCAACAGTTCGTGATTTCTCGAGAAGATGTTTCTCTGGGCAGGATCCTGGGAGAAGGTTTCTTCGGAGAAGTCTATGAAGGTGTCTTCACCAATGAGGTGAGTCTGGAACATAAGACTCTGTCCTAGCCTTTCCTAGCCAGATAAGCATCAAATGTGCTGGGTTGAAACTTCATTTATGTGCCAAAGTCCAGCTGGCTTCACAACAATTCTAGTTCAGCTTGTATAAAGAGCAGTTTACTAGACTGCCTTTGGTCTGTAGACTAGAATGGTAAGGTGTAGCATGTATCATAAGTGGCATAAGGAAATCAAGGGAAAATGTGTGATCAGTGTTTGTTGATATATAGACAGACAGACAGACAGACAGACAGACAGACAGACAGACAGACAGACAGACAGACAGACAGACAGACAGACAGACAGACATCTTATATGCCCGTTTTGTTATTTGCACATTAGAAAAACCTTAAGACTGAGAGAAACCTATCCATGGTGCCAAACTACATGTGATATCATGCACATGATTTAGTTGTGACGTGGGACCATTAAAATTATTACAAAATTGAAGGTGGATGGGGATATTCTGCCTGTTGGTTTCCTTTGGACATTGGTTTCTGGATCTTTGGCCTGGCCTCAGTGCTATTGCTACAGTTTTGAAAAGCCAAAAGTGTCACTTGTTTCTATGGAAGATTGACATACATGAACTCCAGCAATTTGTGTTTTGCCCAAAAGATGCAGACTAGCTCCTCCTCCTCCTCTTCCTCTTCCTCCTTCCTCCTCTTTTTAATATTGGGATCTCCCTCTTCTTTCAGAGTGGGGAGCGGGTTAGCGTTGCTGTGAAAACATGCAAGAAAGATTGCACTGCTGAGAACAAGGAGAAGTTCATGAGTGAAGCAAGTAGGTAGACTCTCTCTTTCTGTGAACATGTGAAATAAAATGCCATTTCCTCCCACATCTGGTGCAGTGCCACAACAGCAGTGACTGAATGGTGCTGTTGCAGTAGTTGTGGGAACAGGCAGCTCTTCGAAATTTCTTCAATTTTTCTCAGTGTGAGCTTTTAGAGTTGCCATATTTAAAAATTTTGCTCTCTTCCCCATGCTGTCTTGAGTGAGGAATGGATTTATCTTATCTTTAATGCACTTGCCTGTCAAGGCAACAAGCAGTATGCACCAAACCTGTAATTCTACAGCTTGTTAAAAAAAAAGGAGAGGAGGCAGCACAACAGTTACAAGAGAAACAAAGCAGTTATATAAAAGATTCCTGAGTCCAGGGGAGGGGGAAGACATGAGAAAGAGACTCAGAGTTACTCCTTAATTATGCAAGGTATACGTTGAGCTGGACAACTGCTTTGACAGGCTTTCAAGATTCTGTTACAACACCCAATGGTAATAAGGATCTTACCAGAAATCTAGTGGTTCTTGTTTCCTGAACTTGCCAAGCTTTGCTGGGCTTGCTTCCTTTTGTAATTGTCATGTTTCATCTTCTGCTTTCCTAGGGTCCATTATACATTCCATCACATCAATGAAGCACTGTAGAACAGTTGTATTTTCAAGTAAATGTTTAACTGACAAGTACTCTTGACTTTTAAATCAGTGAAAATAGGCTTTTCAAACTAAATAAGATAATACTATTGCCAGGCATCATAAAAATGCTATTAATTAAATTGATTGATTACTTCAACTTCAACAAATAGTAAGAAAGGGTAGAAGCTTGGCAATGATTGTTAATGTGAAACAAAGGATTTTAAAATATTTTTTAATTGGATAGAAGGGAGGAGAGCATTAGTCATGCTGTGGAGAAAAACTGATGCTAGCACATCTGTAAGAATAAGGTATGATCTCTGAGGATCTCTGAAATTAAGGTTGAAAATAAAAATGGGCCATGTGTCAAGATTAACTAAGTTTCTCCCCAATGTACCTACAGTGCTCATGAAAAAGATGGACCACCCCCACATTGTGAAACTGATTGGCATCACAGAGGAGGAGCCAACATGGATTGTTATGGAACTCTATCCTTATGGGGAGGTGAGCTGATGGTACCCAAAGCAATGGGAGTTAGGAAGTTGAATCTAAAAAAGATAAGGAAGCAAAGAAGCAAGGAAATGGAAGGAACCTCTTGAGTCTGAGCTTCCTTGGAAAGAAAGTTTTAGAAATAGATTCCGTTTTTTTCATCTTCTCTCTGCAGCTGGGACACTATCTCGAGCAGAACAAGGCCAGCCTGAAGGTGCAGACCCTTATCCTCTATACCTTGCAAATTTGCAAAGCCATGGCTTACCTGGAGGCTATCAACTGTGTGCACAGGTACAAGGGCTTTTTATTTTAAAGTAAAATAAGAGGTGGCATGTAAAGATATATACATACTCAGCCAAGAATTTTCTCTGCATTTATTCTTGCACCAACTTGCTACATCCAAGGCTAAATGGATAGCTTCTAGTCCAGGTTGGGCAACCTTTGGCCACTATTTTTCTGTGGTGTCTAAGGATTGGTGACGGTAGGCACTGTAATTCTGGAATTTTTTCTGGAGGGGGAAATTCAGTAGCAGAAGTGGCGGTATAAACAATGCAGTCCTAAGGTACCCATTTCACATTTCAAGTCTCTCCCCCCCCCCAAAAAAAAACACTGAGAAAAATAGTATAGTTACTTGGTTTCATCAGGTGTGCCAAAGGATTCAATGAATAATTTAGGTTCCTAGAAGGTTTAAGAAACCTGGTTTGCCATCTTTGTCTTATTCCAGACTCTTAAAACATAAAAAGGTCTCAAAAACTCTTATCCATTCTGTGAGGACTCTGAGCACTGCAAATAAGGTGCAGGAGTCTCATGTGGCTCACAAGCCATAGGTTGCCCATCATTACTCTTTGCAATCACCAAGAAGAGATTCTCAGCCCTTGAAAATGTGCAAGGACATGGAAGTTGGCTTTTGGCGTTGAAAATGTTTAAGGAACATATGGAATGCCTGAGAATTGGTCTTTGGAGGAAGGGATGCTCCTTAATTGTTCTCCATTGGAATTGGAATGGAATGCTACGTACCAGATGGAGCAGAAGCATATTTCAAATGGAGGAAAAATATAACACATTGCAGTATATTCTGACCTTTTACAAAAGAGCTTCAAGTTAACCTCATGTGGCATCACCAGAGAGTGCTGAAAATTGAGGTTCTCGGGCAGCTCAAAGTCATTTTATGAAGCCTAATAAAGTAACATTATAGCCAAATCAGTGCTGAAAGACACCCAATCCAACCTTTTCACAATGTTTGTTTTGTAACAATTGGAGATAATAATTGAAGAATGCAAATGCAAAAAGTGAATTTCAAAATTCGTCAAGGAGCAGTCGATTGGTAGGAGACTTCATCTTCTCCATTGAGGGAAGCAATAGGATCATGTTCAATAGTTGGTAGAATATAAATTGCTGTGCCGTGGATACCAGTCATACCAATACTGTTATGCAGTGGCTACTTGGAAAGAAAAGGCCAACTTCCCATTGCTTCATATCCAGTGGCCTAACTGCTGTATCTCTATATACAGCATGGTACCATTGTAAGAGCTTGAGGAGGGAAGAGTTCCAGTTCTCATAGATGTAAAACTGTAATGTGATAATTTTGGGGCATGTTTTTAGCCCAGTGTTGGACTATGATCCCTATAGTAGTTACCTCCAAGCATCATTCTTCACACACATAAACCCACTCCATTTTCAGCAGCTGTGATGGCAGTCAGGTGAGACAAGTGAAGGTTCATTTGCTGTTAATTCCTTCTGTTTTTTCACTGTTCTCCTGGTTATGAGATAATCATTGAGCGCCCACATACTGAAATACTAAGAGCTTATCCACTTTTATTGATCTACGTTACACCGTGGTGCAAAAAATGAAAATATGGCCAGATCAATCATTGACTTAGAAGTTCAGACACTTGCGTTTTTGTTCATATTTCCTGCAACACATATATTTTGCTCTGCAGCTATTCAAATCTTCCCAGAAGAGAATAACTAGCTCACTTTATTATCTGCAGGGACATTGCAGTCCGTAATGTGCTGGTGGCTTCGCCTGAATGTGTCAAACTAGGAGATTTTGGCCTTTCCAGATACATTGAGGATGATGAGTATTATAAAGGTATGGAAAGGAGCTGGGAAAAACCCAAATGTTGAGGGTAAACGTCATGTTATATGCATTAAGAAAAATATTTTTATTTGGCTT
Source organism: Protobothrops mucrosquamatus (assembly GCF_001527695.2). Classification (NCBI taxonomy): domain Eukaryota; kingdom Metazoa; phylum Chordata; class Lepidosauria; order Squamata; family Viperidae; genus Protobothrops; species Protobothrops mucrosquamatus. The sequence goes on along the minus strand of NW_015387792.1, from coordinate 102,346 downwards.
TTATTGTACATGCACCATTAGCCTCCCAGCAGAATACATAGAAGAATTCAATGTCTCTTCTCTACATCTCCATTGGCCAAGATCTTAGGTAGCTAAGCTGAAAAAATGTATAGAAGTATCTCTTCTGCTGGTCTATGACCATCATAAACATTTGATTAGGATATTGAGGTGTTATTGTCTGCCAGAAGAGACAATGTTGTCCAGGACAACAGGCAATCTTAAAAGTCTTTGGAGGCCCTCCAGATTTACTGCAAATTTAATTTTTTATGAGATGAAGTAGAAAATTGTTAAATGGATAAGGTAATTATATTAATATACCAAATTTAAAATAAATGATTCTTCTATGCCAGCCTTATATCTTTATTGCTACTGGCCTGCCATTGAAAGGCTAAACATAACCCTTGTCTCCACAAATATTGTGCAGTTATCTATAAATAGGCCATTGCTTTGATCCTGTAAGGCAATTACACCTCTACCTACATCTAGGAAGTTCCAATCTTTTGGGAATATTTGGAATACTAACGAAGGGTTGTCTATGGAGGCTCTCATTCATCCAGGTCATTGTTGTCCCAAAGGTGCTTTTATTTTAAAAGCAACTGGACTCTCTGATTTTTCTTTAAGACAGTTTGCTTTTCATCCAAGAAGCTTCTTCAGTTTTAAGTAATTGGTGGAGATTGGAAGAAATTTATACTCTCTGCAATTAGCTAGTCATTAATATTCTAAGGGTTGTTGAAGCTACCTAGGGGCTAATTTGTGTTCTCAGAGTCACCTGAATCAGAATAGAAATGAATGTGGAACTGTCTTGGGACTGCTGAAAGGGCTGTATTGTATACAGGAGATAAGTGGTGTTGTACCCCTCCTCCTCTGTTCAATTTTAGCATAGATGGCCTCTTTAATTCCTCTTTCAATCCTGTGTCCAGAATGTCCACAGGAGAACCTGTGAGAAATAGTGAGAACAATCAACCAGTGGAAAGGCTTGCCTTCATAAGTTGTGGGTACTCCATCACTGGAGGTTTTCAAGAAGAGACTGGACAGCCATTTGTCTGGAATGGTATAGGGTCTCCTGCTTGAGCAGGGGGTTGGACTAGAAGACCTCCAAGGTCCCTTCCAACTCTGTTATTCTGTTCTGAACCAACACATCAGGAAGAATCAGCTATCTATCTGCATCTGAAAGAAAAGGGCCCCTCTAAAGGAATGAAACTTCTTGGATGAGAAGTGATATGTCTTTTTTAAAAAATCAGAAAGTCCATTGCCTTTAAATAAAAGCACTTTGGGACTAATGAAGGATTATTTTCATGACCAGCAAGTGAGTGCCGTGGAGCATGTCAGTCACAAGTACGCAGCATTCCTTGCTTTTGCCATCATGAGTGTTTTCACACAAATGGAAAATCAGAGAATCAAACCATGTAAGGATTGGAAGGAATCTTGGAAATGATCTAGTACAGTGTCTGTTCAGATTGGAAAGTGCTACTATAGTATCCTCAGCAGAGGTTTATACATCTCCATTGAAGGAAAGTTCTTCATCTAAATCTGTCTGTTCCATTGTTATAGTTAGGAAATTCATCCATTCAAACATTTCTCATAAGCTTTTGCTTCCTGATCTTTTATCAATCAGGTTGCTCTCCTCTGGACATGCTCCAATTTGTCCAGTCCTTCCTAAAATGTGGTGCCCAGAATTGTATTGGGTGCAATCAGACCAATGCAAAAATAGAGAAGGGCAGTGATTTCTTTTAATCACGACACTTCTCGTAATGCAATCTATACCTCTTTCTTTTATTATCCTTTTATTTATGTATTTATTTACAGGATTTACTTCTGTATTTATTTACAAATAAATAATTGTGTTTATTTACATCTCATTTAATGATTCTAAGTGGCTCATAAAAATTCAGAAAACCATAGATAAAAACAGAAATAGCCTTTCCCCAAGGCACCAAACCAAACAACCTCTCATTCTAGCCCAGTCCATGGGAGAAAAGCCAGGTCTTCCTGGTCCTCTAGAAAGTTAAATTTAAAGGGTCCCTCACATCCTAATTGGAAAGCTATTCCATATTGATGACACCAAACCCCCTGCTGCTGGATGATGTCTCTCAACAGCTTCATATATATGTTAAATAGAAGGGGGGAGAGACCTAAGACCTGAGGCACCCCACACAACAGGGACCTAGGGATGGGCATCTCCTTGCCCAACATCATTAACTGGAGCAATCATGGAGAAAAGAGGAGAGTATACAAAACAGTATCACCCAATTCCCTGAACCAGTCCAGCAAGATACCATGGTTTATGGTATCAAAAGCCACAGAAAGGGCTGAATGGATACCCTATCCCCATCTTGAGCTCTCCAAAGGTCATTCACCAATGCTGTCTCAATAATATGGCACAGTCTGAATCCTGACTTAAAGGAGCCAGCTAAATTTTCTTCCTTTTATTAATGCCTGATTTGTTGTTTCAGGTATCCTTGAAAAATCTAAGTTCTTTTTGCATTTTACTTTTTATAACTTTCTTTCTGCAGTACACCTTATTGGTGATTATGTCCATGTTCCATTTCATATATGGATCCCTTTCATTCTTACGCAATTGAAAGTGTCTACAAGTTTCTTAAGCTGTCCTCTCCAATTTCTTTTCTCATATATTTTCAGTACTTATTTTTGAAATCTTCCTAACCCTCTCAAAAAAGAGTCTCCAAACACCATGGCCCATTGCTTCCCCCTTTAGAGGACAAGTAAGTTGTCCTTCTGTAAGTGGGTCTTATAACCAATACAAAAAAATTCTCCATCCTTCTTATTAAGCTGGAAAGCGGAGATTTCTTTGCTTCTACCCATTTCACCTTTTCCAAAAGAGCAATGAGCTTGCGCTCATAGTATATATAATTCCTGTTGTCCTCAAGGTGAAAAACAAATTTGGCACATTCCTATTAAATCATGGGAGCAATTTTTCCCCACTTCTATATTCCTCTGATGACAAAAGTGTCAAACAAAATAAGAGTCTCCCACTTGGCCTTCTCTGTCAAACTCTTGTTCCTGTCCCTATTCATTCAGTCATTGAGCTCTTGGGAGCTAGCTTCTTTATATATTCCCAGAAGCTACCTCAGCTAGATCAACAGCAAGCAATGGGCCATTCACACACAATGTGCAGGCAGCAGCATTATTCAAGAAACAACAGCAATCTTGAAAAAGGGAATAAGGCAGAGTCTGTTTCCCTCCCACCTTTCCTCTTCTTCCTCCTCCTCTCTTTTGTTTCTTCTCTCTACTCAGTTAAACTTCCCTGTCAAAGTCTTGTTCACTCTTAGATACCACTCAGAGAGAAAAAAATCTATATGTATCTGAACCAATTTGCATGCGAGTGGGAGAAGCTGGATAGCCCAACAATGACTATTGAGTAGTTGAAAGCCCACTCTCTGACACAGAAACTGGGAATAACAAATGTTTGGAACTGAAGAATTCCTGCTTCTGGTCTTTTTCTGTGAATGCATCTTCTCATCTTCACAATTCACTGGCAGTACACATAAAGGGAAGCAGTAAAAAGCTTGGGCGTAATGGCTCTTGCATTGGAATATAACTTTCATGAAGTATGTTTTAGGTTCAGTCCTCAGCATTTCCAGATATGGGAGAAAGCAGGGTTGGAAATAATCCCCAAAGGCACACATCCATGGCCTGTTGATAAGATAAAATACAGCATCTGAATTGGAAGATGGAAGTTTTATATATTTATACATTTGGATGTGGAAGTCACATCATTCACATTTTATTTTGTCCCTCCTTTGGCATCCTTTCTTTAATGATTCTATTGCATTATTTGTTCGATACTAGTGTAACTCCTGTCCCACAGCAAGTTGTCCCATGAGGAGTTGGCCGTGGTGAAATGTCCCATGGTGAGTTGGCCACAGCAAGTTGGCTGTGGCAAGTTGGCCGTGTCGAGTTGGCTGTGGCAACAGTTGTTGTAGACCCCTATCCACAACTCAGAGTAATTTCTGTAATGCAGGCATAGTGCAACACATCATAGCTTGCTGTTTGCCCCAGCTGAAATGGGACAACTTGCCACAGGAAATTCAGCAAATCAATTTAATTATTTAAAATAGTTAAAAAATTATTTTAATTTTTATCATCCACATTTAATTTTGTCCCTCTTTTGGCATCCTTTCTCTAATGATTCTGTTCCACCATTTCTTCGATATTAGTGTAACTCTTGTCTCACCGCGAGTTGGCCCCTGGCAAGTTGGCCATGGCAAAATGTCCCATGGCAAGTTGGTCGCAGTGAGTTTGCTGTGGCGAGTTGCCAGACATTCAAGAGGGCTACCGTATAACAGTTTACTGCTATCTTAGTTAACCTGGGATATTCATTAATATTCTGCAACTGATCTTCCTATGAATCCTCTCAAGAAAAGGATCCATCTGACAGCCATCTGTCAGAAAGGATTTCATACAGCTTCCTGCAGAAAATAGGGGGTTGTGCTTGGTGGTTTAAATGACCAATTCTTGATTTTACTGTATGAAGTACGACTTATGTAGATCCACTGAGATGGGGGAGTTCTAGGAAATGCAGGGAGTTTTGTAGTTTCAGAGAAATCTTTTCATCTATTAAATCATATGCACAATGGCAGGACTTCGGGTTGGGTACAAAGGACATTCAGCCATTAACTAGCTTGAAGGCAGCAACAGTGAACACTGGCTAATTTCTGTAAGTTTTATATTTAAAAAATATAGATGTGCCCATGCTTGGGATGCTGTAAACTTCAATATGAACAGAAAGGGATAAAGACAATTTAGGGCACTGATGATGTTACCTGATTGGGTAAGGAAACTGCTGTGAAAAAACAATCAAGCTCAGAGAGCACCAAAAACTCCACAAAGATAATTCGGATGTATTCCAATTTCATTTAAACTTGTGCTATAAGACAGAATGCTTTGCCTGTCTGGAAATTCTTTATGGTTCACAAAACGAAGAAAATATACCAAGCTGTAAAGTTAATATGTTTCACTCTGATTTCTTCTTCCTACAACTCAGCATCAGTGACTCGCCTACCCATCAAATGGATGGCTCCAGAGTCAATCAACTTTCGCCGTTTCACCTCTGCCAGTGACGTTTGGATGTTTGGTGAGTAGAAGTTTGGATAGGAACAGCCACGTCTACATTCTTCAGATGAAGAACTTATCTGTACCTGTATGCCAACAAGAAATTGTTTAATATGCCACTTCTCTAAGCTATGTCACTTTTCCCAAAGTTCTTTAGAAATAAGTGACCCTGTTTAAACATCCAGGTCCGCCCTGTAACTTGGGTGGTCGAAAGATGGGCTCTGTCAGCAGACACTGCAAGTCTATCCCAAGCAGCAATTAATGTATACAATGGAGTTTCTGAGACCTCTCCTTCTGTCCACAGCTGTTTGCATGTGGGAGATCCTTAGCTATGGCAAACAGCCTTTCTTCTGGTTGGAGAACAAAGATGTCATTGGAGTGCTGGAGAAAGGAGACCGTCTCCCCAAGCCGGATGCCTGTCCACCAATCCTGTATGCTCTGATGACACGCTGTTGGGATTATGACCCCAATGACAGGCCCAAGTTCAAAGAGTTGGTCTGTAGTTTAAGGTAAGTGATAGAAAGTCACTCCCAGCCTTGTCTTCCAAAAAAATTGCACGAGAAAAAATAATATTCTGCAACCTGAATAGGTTACATAAACAAATCTTCAGAATTTTTCTTATTGTGCAAAATTTATTCTGGTTTCATTTGTCAATCAGTTTCATATCCAAAGCCGTTCACACAATAACAAAAACTCCAATCAGACAGTATTCCAAACATTTCTGATATTTCAATTCACTGAACCTTAAATGCTGCAGCGACATGGAGCAGGAGGACAATTGTATTGGATTCAGTATCCCATCTGTCCCAGTTAACATGGTCGATAGACAAAAAAAGGTGCTCTATGCCCTTTGCCTAAATGGCTAGATGGTACAGTCTTGTAAAATATTTACGAACTGCAGAATGAAAATCCCTACAGAGCGCTATATAGGCAGCAGATGGAGCTCATGGATAAGCTAAATAGTGCTCTTCTCTTTCCCTTCCACTTCTGAATTTCAGTGACATTTACCAGATGGAGAAGGAGATTGCACGGGAACAAGAGAAGAATAATCGCCGTCGCCCCCCAAAAATTATGGAGCCTACCTCTTTCCAAGAGCCCCCTCCAAAGGTGAGGAGATTTTGCTGGTTTGCCATCAAAACAGGCCTTTCCTCAGCTGATCTTCAGGCTTTTTTGTTGATTCTCAGCCACAATCAGTTCAATACAAAATGAATAAAAATCCATTGTTCTTAAAATGCCCCCAATTCAATATTAACATTTGCAGAGAATATAACCTCCAATTACATCAGTTATTATTCCACCACCAACTCTTGAGTTCTGAATAATTTTATTTTTAGCTTCTGATCGTCATGATCTGTCCTGCCAGGCAATATTTTTAAAATGTTTTCGCTGTTGCTATATAAAGCAGAATAATTGGAAAGGCAAAACGAAACACATGAGTACAAGGTACATTTTTCTGTGTCATCCAGTAAAAATTGTGAAAAATTCATAATTACTGACTACATTTGGTTGGAAGATAGAAGACAATTAAAGGACCCTAATTTAGACATATGTGTGATGGATGGAAGGCTGCTTTTTTTTTAAAAAAAAAAAGCACTGGTTCTGACAGTCAAAAAGTCACTGTCCACTTGTTATTATTCTCTCAAATATTTTGATGGTAATAAAACAAGAGGAAAGAAACATTTGGACATTACAAATATTTAGGAATGAAAGCTAATAGTTCTGGATTCAATACTTTATAAACAACATAAATTTCATCAGAAAGTATATTTGAGAAATTATGAGAGATTCCCACTATGGACAAATGACTACAGAAGCTGATGGAGTTGGCAGAGATAGCTAAATTGACTCTTTTGATTAAAGAAAAGAATATACGTACTTTCATTTCTACATGGAGACCGCTTCTAAATTTTGTGCTTGAGGTGGAAAAAAAGTGATTTGGGGCTTTACTGATTAGATTGATTTGTTGTTATAGAAATGGCTAGTTTATACTATTATGAAAAAGTAAAAAGTCGATATTCAATGTTAATGCTTCAGTCTACTGCAACAGAGGGATCGGAAATATATATATGAGCTGCACTATGATGAAAAACATTTCTCAATGACCATAGAAAACAGTTAAAATTTCTACAGGAATAAAACCTAACTCCATTTCTTTTATTTCCTCTCCCTTTGTCTTTGACTGTCTGGGGTGGCCATTGTAATGAAATTATGTGATTGACATAACTAACACATTAATTTCCTAATTCAACACGCCTGTTTTAAAAAGGATATTTTTTTTACAAAAACTTTCAGATTTAGTCTTACTCCTGGCAACTGCCTGGACAAGTCCCTGTAGTTTTCTTGGCAAGATTTTTGGAAGTGGTTTGCCCTTTCCTTCTTCTTAGGGTTAGGAAGAATGTGACCAGCTAAGGTCACCCAAATGGCTTTGTGCCTAAGGCAGGACTAGAACTCATAAACTCCTGGTTTCTAGCCTGGAACTTAACCACTGCACAAGCTGGTTTTCATTAAGAGATTAATACATACTTAATATTAGTATTGTGAGTGGTCATTTTTGGTTCATGGATTTGATGGAAATGTTTGTATTAAATGTTACACGTACTTTTCTGCAGTGTGCATGGAGCGTATATTTGTGCATATTTATAAATATACACTAATTTCGTGTCCATAGATTTGCTGTTTAAAAAGTTGAGGTGAGACACTAAAAGAAGTAAATATAGGAATTATTTCCAGATATGGGACTCTATCCTCCACTGTTACCAACCTTGCTATGTAGTTGTTTTTCTTATTCCTCTTAGCCCAGCAGACCAAAGTACAAACCACCTCCTCAGACCAATTTACTGGCCCCCAAACTGCAATTCCAGGTAAGATCCGAGAGGTTTCCACATGCTAGTTTTCTTCTATTCACGCTTTCAGAACTGAAGTATCTCTTTTGCAGTTGGCTTTTTCTTGGCTTATGTTAATTCATTTCTTCTGAGTTGTTGATAAGCACCACTTTCCTTCCCCCATCCCATTCCCTGCTGGACATGCAGCAGCTGCTTCATGCTTTCCTCTAGAGGTGATTCCAGATGGATGGGATTCCCTACAACTTCCAATTGAGAAACACCATTCATTTATTCTGCCCTGTTTGCTTAAAAGTTTTGGTGAAGTGCAAGTAGAGGAGGAAAAGCATATAAGAAAGATAATTATCTGTAGACCCTCAATAAAACTCTGATAATGGGGCAGGCCAGGGTTAGAGTTAGGCCCCTTTTTATGTGTGTGATGCATGTTTATCAAAAGGGATAGGGCTTTAATCACATGGTCATAGCCACCATCTTAACCATTTTTGACCTTCCAGCGTGAGAGCATCATTTCAAAATAAAAGCATGGTCTTGTAACTCTCTGCATTTCTAAACCAAGTAATCAATATGATCCTTCAGGATTTGCATATAAACTTTCAAAATCTTCACCTGCAATTACATCTCAGTTTTAGTTTAATTTAAAAGTTCACCACATTGACTGATCTCACCACTTTATTGTATTACATTTGGCTTGTATATCTGACATTTACTTTTGAACGGAGTGCTTCCATTTCTGCAAATATATCACTTTGCTCAAGGTGCACTTGTAAAAATCTAATCAAAATGTTGTATTATTGTATTATTCTTGTCCTGCATTGCGCCTTATGGGCTAGTTATGCTAATTTTAAAGATAATTTATTGCATTCATATCCCCATTTCCGTTTCCGTAATGACTGAGCATGTTTGATCTTCATTAGCTTTCCCACCCCGCCCCGGCCATTTATTTATCTGTGTGTTTCTATTTGAAAGCATGCAAATGCAAGTAGATAAATAGGTACCACTTCTGTGGTAAGGTAACAGTGGAAGTGTCTTTGGACAACACTGACTCTCTCGGCTAGGAAACGGATATGAGCATCACCCCCTAAAGTCGGACACAACTGGACAGGGGAAACTTTACCTTTACCTTATATAATTTGGTCTATTAGTTTTGCCCATGGATTTTTTTTCTTTTTTTGTGAAGAGATTTCAAACATGGACATCCTTAAACCTGCTGGTATTCTTTGCTGATCTTTTGATGTTTTATTTCCCTATAAAAGGATGACACATATTTTTCAAGGGAATTGACAAAATGCACTACCCCGTACCTGGGAATCTCAGTTTTAAACATTTAAAATGTCAATATATGTGAAATTTTAAAAGAGACTTTCACAATTGAGAGGAACTGATGGCAAATTAAAATTAAGGTGACTTTCCTTTTCTGAAGTAAAATAAAGGCACCAGACCTGATCAGGATAATTTCTGGTGCTTCTTAATATGGGTTCTATAATCTGCTTTGAAAAACTTAAAAAGCTTCTCTGGCAAAAAAAATATCTACTATTACTCACTTAAATATGGAACAATGTCTTATCTAAATTTTTCTGTAGTGCTTTCTCTGCTCAGTTTGTGTGCCTACTGCTTATGCTGTGTCTATTGTTTTGTGCCCGCTGCCTTTTCCTTCCACCTTCCCAGGTGCCCGAGGGTCTGTGTGCCAGCTCACCAACGCTCACCAGCCCCATCGAGTACCCATCACCTGTCAACTCTCTGCATACCCCACCACTCAACAGACACAATGTCTTCAAGCGCCACAGCATGAGGGTAAGACAAGGCTGGCCAGCTGGCCTCAGAATCAGCCTGAAGACAAATGCAAGATGGCTCCTTCAAGGCTACATTGGTGTGAGTGAGTGAGTGAGAGGGTGTGTCAATGAATGAGAGAGAGAGACAGAGAGAGAGAGACAGACAGACAGACACAGAGAGACAGAGACAGAGAGAGACAGAGACAGAGAGAAGCCTTGGCTGACCTTGGTAGGTTGTTGTCAGACTAGAGAGTTGCAATCTCCCATATACTATATGTTTTATATTTCCTTCAATGAATTTTCAAGAGAGTTTGCTTCAAGTTAGTAATTTTCAACCTGATAAAATTGATGAGGAATGTCAGCACAGTAATGAAAAGGAACTGAAATAAGAAAAAAGATGGGGTTTTTATTGATGAAATGGGAAGATATCTCCCAATTATCCTATTTATTTGATTTATATCCTGTCTTTCACTCAGAAGCTTAAAGTTATATGGGTAGCAGCCCCCCTTTTATTTTTCCTCACAGCAACAATATTGTGAAGTAGGTAGGACTGAGAGTAACTGACTGGCCCTAAGTGAATTTCTGTAGCTGAAGATGGACTTGCCGCTCCGGGAGATGGGTCTTACCATTCTGACCAATACCTTAATGACCACCCAGAAGTGCATGGATCATGGTTCAATGGGAGAAGGCAAGGTGTCACTTTAGAATCTCACACAAACCTGATTTATTTATATATTACCTTTCTGAAGACCACCCAACTTCAAAAAGGCTTTCCTTGGTCCTCTGCCTCTTAGCCTTGGGCTCCCCTTCTAACTGATATACTTTACAGAATTATTGTAAGTTAAGATTACAGTACAGTGTTAATGACATGCTGGGTGCTCTCATTTTCTGAAGACAGGTCAAATTACTTGAATTCAAGTTTTACCCCAAGTCACCACACATACTCTCAAAAATTAAATCTCAAGTCCAAATTAGATGAAATGTTTTATGGCTTAATTGGCACACCTACAGCTCCAATGAGAACATTTGTTTCTATGAGGATATTTCCATTGAGACTGCTCTTCTCCCAAAGCTGCCCAGAACAATTAATAAAATGTATAATAACAACATTCTTCAACAACAGCAATACAACAATAATAATAAATAAATCATTAAAAAATGGAACCCATCCTCCACCATTCCAATCTGACTTGATACTGCCTTCAGGGGAAACTGTTAAAACTGTCTCCTGTTGACCAGGAGGCTAATCTAAACAGAGGGGAGGGATCACTTGCTGATTATTTTATTTTTGGAACGAATCATGTTAAGGCTACTTACATGAAATATTTCACACTTCGCTTTCAAAATGAAAAGCAGTGCCCAAGGAAGAAAATCAATATGTTGCTTGGCTTCCTGATAGATTTTGTTATTAGCTTTCCTCCCCTGTTCATCAGGTTCCACCATAGGGTGATTCAGAGCTTTTTCTCATGACTGAAATAAAGTACTATCCACCAGCCCTTAAGCTGGCAGAAAGCTACAGTGGGTATGAAAATTCCTTCTCCCATTTGTGGTCCTTTGCCTACTACAGGCACACTTGTGGCAAATGATATTGCTGTTACTTACAGTGCATAGAGCATGTTGACAAGAGAGACTGATGCATTCCCCTGACTTCCCTTTCCACACACATCACTAGCCAAAATGAAAACATGCACTATCCTTCATCTCAATATGGTGGGAGGCAATGAGTTTTGGCAGATGATTAGATAGATGGATTTAGCCATCTGTACCTCTCCCCAAGTTCACCACACAACTATTCTACCACCATCACTAATAAGCTGCTTAATAGGGGAAAACCATTAATACCAGGAAAGCTAATGGGAGCTTTAAGTTGCCTTTATGGATTGAAAGTGAGATCAAGCCAATATCATGAGGATATAGAAGAAAAAAAGAGGTTGCCAGGATATTTTTATGCCATACTTAGGTGCTAATGTGGAATGGCCCTAAGTATTGTTCAGCTTCAGACCCTGGACTCTAATCCCTTAAGCACTCTATTTTTCACACTTAATCCCTGAGGATCACGTTCTGAAGCTCTAAGACCTGACAACCTGTCTTTCAGTTGAATTATTTTAACATGCACAACTCTACACCAACATGTAACCACAGATATAGATGCACATATCCATTCCTGAATTTAAAAAATAATAATTGATCCTGAGATTGGGTTATGAACTGAATTTTGTGACTAAGATGACAAAAACACAGCTTGAGTTTTCATATGCTCAACTTCAGTAGAATGAATCTCCATTCACTGTTGATGGGTTGTCAATTGTCAAACTCCCAGATGTCATATGAAAGTTGTCAGATGCATTGGGTACCAGTATAGTGTAGAGGCTAAGTGTTGGGTTTGGGCAGGGCAACACAAGTTTAAGTCCTATTTTACTAGAGATTTCTCTGATGAATTCTTCTCAGCCCAGTATGCTTCATAGAGCCATTGTTTGGGAGATCCTCTCCTATGTGAGCCCTCTTGAAAAAAGGCAGAATATATCCATGCAATCAGTACATAAATAAGATGCATCTAGGCTTTCTTCTAGCATTCAAACATTCAAGTACAGATAGATGTGGAAGCCTAAGAACAGACTTTCTCATTATGATGCTTTTCTCCAGTTAAATAAAAAACTACAAAACCTCGCTCTTAAACAGAGAACGCTATGAAACATTCTGAAGTAACTGCCCTGTTTCCTTTGTCACATTGACAAAAGTTTCAGTCTTTCCCCAAGTTCCTAATATATGTTGCTAGACAACAAGCAACCTGACTCATTCCATAAAGGATGACTAGTTATGAGTCCAGGAGACTAGTTGGCTCCATTTTCATGCATATTGCTAGGTGATACCATTCATTCACCCAAGGTATGGCTGAGGTTCTCTAGCAACAAATGGCCAGAATATAAAAAAAACTCCAATAATGAAGGTGGGTGAGATGAACTAGATAGAACATAAGCCTTTGTGGGCTTGTTATATACAATTGAAAGCAGGCCTATATCATTTAAGAGGTACAGGCAACAAATTAACAGATGTATGTGAGAAGCTATGCTCTGGAAGGAGGACTTTATCTTGGTTTGTTTTATAGCTATTGTTGTCCTTTGTGCTACTCTTTTTACTGCTTATGCAAATGTTCTTGCCTAATTCGCTTACATGTCTTTTTTATTCATTAGCCCTGCTAGCCTGCTTTCATTACAGTCCTATCTACTGAGAAAGGTTCTAGAAGGTTCTATTGCCTTATAGGGTTGACATGGAGGGGGGGGAGGAATGGTTGTGCTTGAAATTGCTAGTTCTTTGCCTGTAATGTTGACCCATATAATAATAAATCTTATATAGCCAAGATGTTCTTTTGTTCAGGAAACAAAAATAATAAAAACATATTAAATAAAGAAGCATCCTGATGTGTAAATTCATGTTAACCAAGTACAACCTTTTTTTCTTTTTTCACTTCTATTCCTTCACTTACTTCTGAGCTGTGGCTCTTAGAAAAAATTCAAGAAATCCAACACCCTTCACCCCAGGTTTCATTTACGAAGTAAACAAAAAGTGGGGGTGTGCCCATAACAAGAAAAGTGATACGACCAAACATAGGAACAAATATCATTTGAGGAATTGTCCTCAGTGCATTTTAGATTTCTTTGTTGGACGAAATGGTTCGGCAATTAAATAGATCCAGAGCTGCACGTTGGAACATCCTTCCTCTGCAAATGGAATGACAGACACTTTTAATCTGCTTTACTGTTAGCAATTTCCGCTGACAAACATATTTGAAGTACATTGGAATTATTTATTGAAGTACTGTTGAAGCCAATTGGCTTTGCTACTTATTTTGCCAAAAGGAAAGTGCTACAGAATGCTCATAAAAGGTTGTACTCCATTTTTGTTTTGGTATGATTCCAGAATTTATTTGGATTTTAGACTAATTAAACTTTCAATGTATCCTTTAAATTCCCCCAATTCTCCCTTTTTTCTTAAACTCTGAAAGTCAGATCAATCTTAATCTTTCCCACATTATGGTCCCTGTAAAAGCTACTCAGCAAATTCTTCCTACCCCTTCAACAATGGCTATCTAAAACTGTAAGTTGTCCCTCGTCCCTCTGAGGGCCCAAACCTCTGCAGTGAGATATTGTTAGGCTTCTCTCTGTGTGAGCTGCAAAAATGTTGATAACCACTAGATAGCAGCAAAAAGATACAGAAAAATCTGTATCTACCATGTAGTGGTCATCAACATTTTTGCAGCCCATATATGGTAGCCTGAATGATCTTTCAGCTGACCCCTCCCTGAAATTCATATCAAAATCATATCTCATCGCTTTAACTTCTGGCTCACTTGTGTCCCAATCCCTAAGGTAATTTGTAGGACTGGTAACCAAGCAGAGATCTGGAAGTGCTATCTCAGGAAAAAGGCCTCTCATTTTCCATTCTTTTCCTTCTTTTCTAAGGAGGAGGATTTCCTTAGGCCCAGTAGCCGGGAAGAAGCCCAGAAACTGTGGGAGATGGAACGAGCTAAAATGCGTCAGCTCCTGGATAAACAGCAGAAGCAGATGGTGGAAGACTATCAGTGGCTTCGGCAGGAAGAAAAAGCTTTGGTCAGTGAGTGAAAGAGGCAGAACCAGAACCATTGGGAAAATAAGATTTGTTACCTTCCAGCTAAACAATCTTACTAAATTCAGGGAAGGTTGTTTCACATAACACAGTCCTTTTGTTGTTTCTGGCAGAAACCAAAGGAGATTGGGTGGGAGAGTTATACAATGCTGAAAAACCAGCTGTAGGACCCATATGGAGAAGCTTAAAATAGCTAGTGTGGAACTACTTAAGAGACATTTTCTTCCTTTTTGTAGATCAGCCTCCTAGGGGTTCCAAATAGCAAAGCTTGGTTTTTCTTCTATTCCGACTGAGATTTAGCATTTCTTTAAATGGGTTCTCTTGGGTTGAAAGCTGGGTTTTGCAGCTTTAGGTGCTCCAGGTTTCACCTTGAATGGCAAGTTATTTCTTCATTCAGTACATCTCTCAAAATACTTGTTTTTTTTTTTATTATTATTATTATTATTATTATTATTATTATTATTATTATTATTATTATTATTATTATTATTATTGATTTTGCCCCTCTTCTCTATCACAGGACCCCATGGCTTCTGTGAAGAGCAATTCTTCCCGCCCAGTAAGTTTACTCAAAGGGCCATTTTTTCTGGCATCAGGGCCCAACCTCTGCTCTCTACACTCTTTCGTAGCGTTTATTTCTTCTGCTGAGAATTTCAAAACCAGATAAAGTCTGAAAAACAGTCATAGAAATTAGCCAGCCACTAAATCAAATTATCATGGGTATAAAATGCAACAAAATATCCAAATTCTTTTCACACAAAACAGCCAAAGGATGTTTATTATTTTGATTCAGCAGCAGGGTCTCCTTCTCTGCATTTCCCCTATTTAAAAGTGTATTTTCCAAAACTATGAGCACCTAAATAAAATAAAAAAGTGCACTTTTTCACAGGTCTTACTTTTTTCACTATTGGTGAGAAGTATGCAGGTCTGGAAATTTATAAATAATTAATATAAGGATGCAGGTCTGAACATATATAAATAAACCATTAATATATTCAATAATATTAGACTTGCTTTTATGCCGAACTGTGGTTATTAGGATAAATGTTTGTGAAATTGTGCACTTTGTGCCAGCTTGTAAAAATAACTTGCAAATTGATGTACAGTGTAAGGTAGCAAAGTTATGACTGAAAGTACAAAACTAAGTTGTTTTAAATGGGACACAAATATTGTTCTGTATGGTTTTCTCTTCATGACGCCCATGATCTGCTTCTCAATTTTTATTATTTCTTGCTTTTAAAGTGTAAGCCACCCAGAGGTATTTGGAGCTGGGCAGCCTCTAAATTAATTAACTGAATTAAACAGGGAAATCTACCAACTGCTGTCCTTAACTTGTTCCACATTAGAACAGTAAGGACAGCACCATTTGCTGGCCATGTGTCTATAGAGGTTCTCAGAAATCCAGGTCACGGTTGTTCCAAAAGTGCTTTTTCAAAAGGCAACTGGTCTTTGTTTTTTTCCTTGAAGATGTTTCATTTCTCATTCAAGAAACTTCCTCAGCAAAAGCTTCTTCAGCTTCTTCTTGCTGGCCATAATTTTCAAAAACATAATAGGAAATTGGAGGTGAGGGGAACGTTATTTATGTTGGCATACTTTTCTGCCAGCTCACAAATAAAAAAAAGTAACATCATGCCTTGAGCAATCTTCCCAGATCAATATGGAGTCAGATATTTTTTTTCTGTAAACTTTCTGGAGAATTAGGTTTTAGAATCAGATTTTCAACCAGCTCCTTTTAAGAACCAATGGCTTTTGTCCCAATTTGGCACTGTTTTCAACTGTCCTTCAAACTTACTTTAAGTTCCCCCTGTCAATTATATAAGCTATAGTTCAGACAAGTTCGTGCACAAGTCCTGAACTAACACTTTTGTGAAATAAGCCACTTGTTTATTAGTACATCCAAATACAAGCCAATCCATTTCATAATGAGATGTAATTATGAACTTTTTCAGCATTGCAATTTAAAAATTTTACAGTTAAAAAAGTGTTGACCTAGGGTCATAAAATGCTTTTTGAGGGATGCACCTCTGTATAACTGCATACAACACTATATATAGGGCTAATTTGCTCACCTTGCACCCAAATGGGTAGAGAAACAAATCTCATACACTGAGAGTAAACCTAGAATGGAAATATATATATATATAAGTAAACCTCCACTTACAAACATTCGTTTAGTGACTGTTGAAGTTGAACAGCACTGATAAAAGTGAATGACCAGTTTTCACATTTATGACTGTTGCAGCCTCCCTATAGTTATGTGATCAAAATTTGTATGCCTGGCAACTGGCATGTATTTAATACAGTTGCACTTTTCTAAGGCCATATGATAGCTTCTGGCAAGCAAAGTCAATGATTCAGTTAACTACTGCAGTGATGCGCTTAATAATTGTGACAAAAAGGACAAAAAGGGGAAGAGCCATGGTGGCGCAGTGGTTAGAATGCAATAGTACTTCTGCTAACTACTGACTGCCAGCAGTTAGGCAGTTCAGTTCTCACCAGCTCAAGGTTGACTCAGCTTTCCATCCTTCCAAGGTTGGTAGAATGAGGATCCAGATTGTTGGGGACAATATGCTGACTGCCTAAACCACTTAGAGAGGGCTGTAAAGCACTGTGAAGCGGTATATAAGTGCTATTACTATTGTTATTGTTAAGTCAAGGACTACCTGTATTTACTTTATTTTTAAATACCGTTTTCTTTCATTATTGTTCCTAATACTAGAATTTTCTTCCAGATTGGCAGTTCACAATCTCACCTAAGACTTGTTACATGTAATGGACTCTCCTTTATCCCTCCATATTTACTGCCAAACCACCCTTTGCGGTTATTCGGTGTTTCTCAACCTTGGCAACTTAAAAGTGCCTGGACTTCAACTCCCAGAATTCCCCAGTTGGTACGGGTTTGGGATACTGAAGTCCATGCATCTTAAAGATTGCCAGGGTTGAGAAACACTGCTGTAGTTCCTAGAACTTCCCAGTTCTTTTGAGGGTTGCAATACAATGGTACTTGTTTACTGAAGCATTGTTATACTGCTGTTTTGGGAGCTGTGGAGCTTTGCTTGACTTCTGACAAGTGGGAACTGTGGGGCTTTGCTTGACTTTTCTTCCTTCCTTCTCTCCAACATCAACTTCTCAATGGTTTATGGGCCCGTTGCTTTATCCTCCAATGGAGGAAAAGGAAAGCTCTTTTTACTGATGCAAAAAATGTGTTCCATACCATATAAAAGAGGGTTCCAGACAGCTGTCTAGAAGTGATCTGTCTCTAATGCGTCAAACTTCCAAATAACTCCTCTGCTTGGTGGACTAGAATTTCAATCCTTGGAAAGCTGGAGCTTCCTTATGAAGCCTTTGTGTAGCATTGTGCTGCAGGCATGAAAGGGTTTATTAATTTTATTTTGTTTTATTCTTTTCAGAAACTGCCAGAGAAGGAGACAAGCTACAGTGAGTATCTCTCCCAGGCTGACTGTTCTTCATAAACTAGTGTTATCTATTCTTTTTATCTATTTTCCATTGATTCTGTGTATTTTGCCTCTCCTTCTGTACAGTGAGGGATGTTTACCCCTTATGCCAGTGGTTTTCAAATTTGACAAGTTTAAGATATGGGAATATCAGCTAGGGAATTCTGAGAGTTGAAGCCTGCTCATCTTAGTTGCCAAGTTTGAAAAATATTGCTCTATGGCAAGGGTGTCAAACTCAATTTCATTGAGGGCCGCATCAGCATTGTGGTTGCCCTCAGGGGGCCGGGAGAGTGTGGCCAGGGTGGGTGCGGCCTACTGGGTGGGCGTGGATGGAGTGGGTGTGGCCTACTGGGTGGGCATGGCCAGCTCTACGTCATTCGCGTTAAGGGGGCCTGTGGGGGCCTGGGCAGGAGTGGGACAGATCTGAAGGTCTCTGGCAGAAGGGGGTGGGACCGGGGCAAGTGCCAAGGCATGGTCCACTGGAGGAGCCTCACTGTTCCTCTCAGGCCATGCGGGGGGGGGGGGGTTGGTGGTGCGGGCTGCCCGGAGCCCTGGGCAGCAGAGGTCAAAGGGCCTCTGGGCAGCAGGTGCTCAAGGGCCAGGCTGGATGTGGCCCTTGAGCACCTGCGGCACCAAGCCCAGCCCCACTTCCTCAAGGCTGCTGCTCAAGATTCTCCTGGTTCCTCTCTGTTTCCAGATAGCCTTGTGGAACTAAGACTGAATGTGTTTCAGCATAGATGGCCACCACAAAATTGTACATTGGCTCCCGGATGGCCTGGGCCAGGGCCAAGGCAGCGGGGGCCATTCCCTCACTGTTTCCAGGATGGCTCCACATGAAACCACTTCATGGGCCACATCCGGCCCCCAGGCATAGTGTTTGACATGTCTGCTCTATGGGCTGCAAAGTATAATATATGTGTGTATATAATCTATTAATTGGTTAATTAAAAACAGGAGGATGTTTTCTTTTTAAAGAAATCTTTCAACACTTCATAGCTGCTGCTACAATGATATTATGATCCTCACAATGTTATTGATAATAATAATAATAATTTCTTTTGTTTCTCTTTATTGATGGCTTAGCTGAGTTTACAGGACCACCCAAAAAGCCACCCAGGTTTGGACCACAGGTACATAATTGGTGCTTATTTTTACTATCTATTTCTTCTTAATCTGAAGCCAGAAATCAAGCAGTTCATGCAAGAGATCTGGTGTGAGTTTCCAAATGCATTAATTGATCTATCCTCATACTTAGTATTTATAGTCTGGACTACCTCAAAGGTAGATTTGCAAGTTGGAAAGTGCTTTCCCCCTCCTTATGTCAAGTCCTAGGGTGATCAGGAAATCCAGGCGGTTCAAATGAGTATGAAAATTTATTGCAAGCTTAAGCTTGCTACAAGAATCTGAATTACTAATGGGCCAAGCAATTTGGCGGTAGATAAGAGTCAAAGGAATTCAAGGTGGGCTGGACTTAGATCTCTTGTGAGTGCAAAAGTACTCATGGCTGATGACGCATTTGACTCCTCCCTCACAGTTCAGCCTGGTCATCTCCTATACCCTGCCTTTACATTCTAGAGAACTAGGGAAGTTAATTTTGAAATGCTTTCTCAAAATGGATTACTGGTTTAGATTTCAACTATTAGACATTGTCCAGGCTATAGTTCTTCCTCCTCTCTCAAGATTATTCACAGCCCATTACATTTACCGTCCTAGCCTTGTTTTTCTATTAATATACTGTGTTTCCCTGAAAATAAAACCCACCCCAAAAATAAGCCCTAGCCTGATTTTTTGAGGTGGGCCTAATATAAGCCCTACCCCAAAAATAAGCCCTAGCCTGATTTTTTGGGGTGGGCCTAATATATGCTCTACCCCAAAAATAAGCCCGAGGGGGTGAACATGGCCAGCACAAACGGCGGCAAGTGCATGGTGGCCAACAGAGTCCAGCAGCACCCCTAGCCTGCTTGCCCCTTAGCACAGCGCAGGTAAGTCCGAGCGCGGAGGCAGAGGCAGGGGGAGGCAGGCGATCCGGACACGCCATGCACTTTTCGCCCAGAGGGAGACTGGAAGCTTCGTCTGCTTGTGAATGGGGTGCTTGGAGATGGACCGATTCACCCGGTTTCTAAGCATCATTTGCAAGCAGACGAAGCTTCCAGCCTCCCTCTGGGTGAAAAGTGTTTGGATGCCTTTGGGGCATTTGGGGCAGCTCCACCCTCTCCCCCACCTGCCTCGCCTCATGGCGGCGGCAGGGTGTGGCGGGCCACATGACCTCCTGCCGTGAGCGGACACAGAAGTGTGCCAGCAGCCACACAAGCTCCTGCTGGACTGGGCTATTGGTGCCGCCGCCGCAAGGCAAGTATCAGGAAAAAAATAAAACATCCCCCAAAAATAAGACCTACTGCCTCTTTTGAAAGCAAAATAATATAAGACCGGGTCTTATTTTCGAGGAAACATGGTAACACTGAGGGACCAAACATAAGAGAGACACAAAGATTTCAGAGAGGAGCCTTGCACCATGCATGGATGCTCTAAAGCTCCTTTCCTTGTAATGCTGACATGCACGATGTAATGGTATGTGAGAAAGAGCTTGGGAGATGGGATGAAGAGATGCTGCTTAGAGGACAGCCAGATAAGAGACCGCATAGCCCACAAAGCAAGAGGCTTAGGAGGGACCCTTCCTAGTTTTTAAGGCTGTAAAGGTGATGGTGGGAGAAGTTTTGCTCTCAGACTTAAAAGATTCTGTTACTATAACTTTACAATAAAGTAGAATTGGTTTTCCTGGTTGTGTTTCCTTTCTGGTTTACCTGGTAAGGCTGACCTATCCAATGAGAAATTCAACATGGTCACTGCCCTTGCTTTCCCTGTGTTTGTTTTGTGTGTGGTGTCTATCTCTGTGTAGCTTTGCTGCCAGTTCCAGGCTACATACACAGGCTAGGAGAGCATTCATAGCACTTGCTGCTACCCTTTCAGAGAACACAACTCCTTCTAAGCTTTGAGCATGAGCTCTCTCTCCTACACATATTTTGGGCGCATGCTTGATAGTTTGTTTTACACACTTTTTTATTTGTTTCTGTTTTTATATTGTAATTTTTTTTCTTAAATCTGTATTTTAATCTTGGAAATAAATAAAAAATTATACAAAAATAGAAGGAGGGGGGGAAGGACTCTTTCTTTATGCCAAAAATTCTTGCAAAGTGCCCACCCCAGCCTAGTGAACCCTGACAAAAAAAAAACTGGTGCAAAAACAGGCTACCAGAGGAAGTGATACTAGCATGCTTGGAGGAATCTCAGAATCGGTAAAAGTCCAATAGAATCTTTAAAAATCTGTACATGTAAAGGGAAAAAATTAAAATCCTGATAGATGGTATTGAATATGCTTAATAGTATGGACATTAGATATCAGTTAGAAATGAAATGCAGACTTTATTCTGGTAGATGTTCTATTGCATTTCTAATTGTTGTTTTATGTCACTTTGAAAGCCCTCCAAAATCCAAAAGTCTACATTACATGGTAATAAAGTAAAAAGGGGGATTAACAAGAATGATGAGTAATAAGGAAGAGGAATGCCTCTGGGTTGGGGGAATGCTGGTTGGAGAGTACCCGTGTACCTCTTTTTCAGATGTCTCTGCAGCCAGCTCCCACAGCCAATCTTGATCGAACAGACGATCCCGTGTATAGTGATGTCATGGGGCTGGTGAAGGCTGTCCTGCGGCTGAAGAATGAAGTCAGCAACCATCCACCTGAGCGATATATTCTGGTTGTTAAGGTAATACAGTATGACTTTTACTTCACCCAACCCTGAACAAGTTCTCAGAATGGTATCTGTCCCAGGAAAGAAAGCAGTGAGATGTATAGCACAAAATGAGACTGCCCTCAAGTAGAAACCAATCTAAGC
>NW_015387792.1:67588-80237 GCF_001527695.2 Protobothrops mucrosquamatus | reverse complement strand
TTACATTATGACTTCTTCCTTTTGTAGGATGTGGGTCTTTCTCTTCGAAAACTCATTGGGAGTGTGGATGACATCCTTCCGGTTCTACCTGCATCCTCACGCACAGAGGTGAATCTTGCTCAACAATAAATCTTTTTGATTCCTAAGTGAGACCATCCCTCTTAAAACTCAGGAATGATCAGAAATGGGCCTGCCAACCTTGGCTAATTTATGGCAAGAGATTGTGGCCAATTATAAGAATAATTTGTTTGAAATCCTGTATCTACTAGTTCATGTAGAATGCAAAAACTGAGATGAATTTGCTTGGCCTGCAGAAGGTCCAAGATTCAATACTTGGTATCATCTCTTTAAAGCAGGGGTCCTCAACCTTGGCAACTTTTAAGACTTGTGGACTTGTGGGAGTTGAAGTCCACAAGTCTTAAAGTTGCCAAGGTTGAGGACCCCTGCTTTAAAGAAATGAGATAACCTTTTATCCAAGATTTAGAAGAGACTTATTCTGAATCAGTAACATCACCAGAAGATACTTAGATGGTATATGTGAAACTAATGCTTATCAGAATAGACAACACTAAGTTGCCAGCTTTGCAACAGTCTTTTGCCTCAGCATCAAGAAGCTTTTAATATGCTGATAGTATTTCATAGTTGAGGTTCTGTTTGTTAATTTATTTTGAAATAGTTAACGAAATATCTCTTTGCATTTTGAATGTATTATTTTTTTCCTAAAAGCTAAAGCAAATAAATACGGAATCAGGTGTTTTTCTGCAATACAGTTAATTGGGGTTGACTCAAAACATCCTATTAAAGTTGGCCTTGAAATAATACTGGATTTAATTGCCACTTACCTGTGTGTGTGTTTTCCATTGGCAGATTGAGGGTACCCAGAAGCTCCTAAATAAGGACCTTGCAGAACTGATCAGCAAGATGCGTCTGGCTCAGCAGAACGCTATGACTTCATTGAGCGAGGAATGCAAGCGCCAGATGTTAACGGCTTCACATACTCTGGCTGTGGATGCAAAGAATCTCCTGGATGCTGTAGACCAAGCCAAGATGCGAGCCAACCTTGTGAAGGTCTCCTTTGAGTAATCAAGAGGGCTGACTTACAGTTTTTTTAAATATCCCTCCACAACTTTCACATCCTCTCCCCCATCCTGCCTCACCAAAAACTGCTTGTGTCTTTGATTTTGTCACGTCTGTCTTCTGAGAGCAACAGAGAAGCCATGTTCAGGGCGAGGAAGAGACTTTTTTTTCCCCCAGGGTTCTGTGGACAATGCTACTAAAGGGCGCTGTGCATGATAGGATCCTAATCCCAAGATGAGGATTCTTTCAACCAAACTTTGAACTCTGGATCTGCACCAGTAGTCCCATCATAGAAAGTGACTTCTGAATATGTTCTGCTTCCTTTGACAGACAGCACCTCTGGCATCAAGTGATACAGTCTGCCTCACTGGTGAAAGGAATCAAAGGCAGGGATGGGTGGGGCGGCTTGTGAGCCTTTACACTGTTCTCAGGATAAGCCAAAAAATGACGTGTAAGATTTCTCCTTGGTTGATCCAAGGGTTCTAGAAAGCCTAGTGAGAGGGAATATGTTTACTAGGTCTTGCTACATCTATTTTGATTGAAGATATTCCCATGGGGATGCTGGTTCCTCAGAAGAGACTGTTTGCATCTTGCTGTGTTGTATAGAAACATATATTTAATGGCCATATCTGAATGTGTGCACCCTCCCTAAATCTTCTTCCCTTAATAGCCTCATTTATTGAATTTTTGAACCAGTTTAAACAATAGATCTCTCTCTGTCAATTACACAGATCCAAATAAATGTATAAAGCCATAAGAAGTACGGAAGGGCATCAGGGTTTAATAAGTTGGAGGTGTTTCAGCCTTTATAAGCTGATTAACTTGAAAAGTTGCTTGTAGCCACAACAGTCTTTCTGGTTTTTTAGGTACCGTATATATTTTAGATGCAAATGACATTAGCTGCGGTGTGCTTGTACATATCTTCCTTCCCCTTATGAATATAGATCAAACACAGATCTGATCCCATATTTGCTACTGAATTATAATTTGAAAAGAAAGATGTTATGCCTCATAAATATGGGGCTTCAATTTTGCTACTGAAATTGACGTTTTTGTTGAAAACAATCACGTTTTGAAGGACTAGAAGCCATTAATATATTTGTAATTCTATTGTCTTGAATGCAAGTATCTCATTCCTGGGAGAGAATTAGGGATGGGGGGAAGGGGAATCTGGAAAAGGTGCCTAAGAAATTGACAAGGTATTTATATTTCTTGACCTACGTGAGGTCAGCACAGTTTATCCATACTTCTTCGTATTATCTTTATGTGTTTAAAAAAAACAAGTTTAGAAAACTTTGTTTGCTATGTGAGTTTTGACCAGAAAATTAAAGCAATGTGGTTTATTTTGCCTGAGATAAATTAAATATAAAGCTCCAGTGGCTGATATTCCATTTCTTCATCACAAATAACACTTTTTCTTAGTTAAAGATCTGATGTGGTGTTATAATGCAGTTTGCAGGTTTGGTCCCTGACATTTTACAATTGAAAATGCTCTACAGCCGGGAAGACTCCCTGACTGCAATCTGGAGAACTATAGCTGATGTAATCAATTCTACTGTAGGCTGTCACACAAAGAACTTGATAGCTACCATATGCAACAGTAAAGTAGCTACATTGATTAGAGTAATGTAGTGGCCACTCCATACAAATTTTCTTGGAGCTTCAGCTTATTACAATTTCCACTCTATTGAAAGAGCCAAGCTACTTCTGTTTCAAACATCTCATATGTAGCCTGCTTGTGATACTTTGCTACATTCACTAGATTCACGGAGAATTACAATATAGGTCTCAAAACTGCAGATCCAATGATTTTCTGAAGCCCATACATTGTACCCTAGCCAAAATGCAAGGAAGTGTGTATGTTACTTCTGACTCCAATACAAAATTCTCAAAGCAGATAGCAAAACTGCACAAAAACACATATGACTCTAATTAAGGGTCAATTACATTTCACGTAAAAAATGCAAAGGCAAGGGAAAAACAATTAAAACAAAATTGGTTATGCTGGATGTTTTTAAAAATGTTGTATATTCACTTGCTGTTGGAAACCCCATGGCAATTTATTGATTCTTACAAATACTCTGCATGATGGGTAGTTTGTGGGCATTTTTCCAATGCTTGAGGGTGTTTTAAAAAGCGAAATCAATGACTTAATCACCCCTTCAAAAACAAACAAACAAAAAAACCTCTGAGCTTTTTTCCAAGCTTGCCAGGGTGAAATGTATTAAAGGAATAACATTTATAGTTCCTTGATTCCTTGTAAAACAAACAAAATACTTTGTTGATTTTAATGACATGAGCTTATTGTTTACCTATATCCACTGCCCCAAATCTTTTAAAGTAGCTCCAAAATCCTGCATTATGGCTTAGTGTAATATGTGAACCAAGCCCAAAAGTGACTAAATTGGCTGTATGGATCCCCATCCGCTTGCATCTCAAGGGAGATGGGTTGTACTGCCAAGTACACAATTCAAGTGAAAGTTTTGATACAGAGGCAAGATTACTCACCAATTTGGAGAGTGGAACAGGGTTCTCAATCAAAAATACAAATTCTACTTTCTGAAATTTTGTAAAAGCAGCATTTTAAAAATTCGTTTGCAAAGATGTTATTCTAGCCCCAATACTGCAGTGCAATGAGCCAGTAAAATGATTTGCAAACTATCTATGATGGCTTACAACCATCACAGATTGCACACACTCTGCTAGTCTTTGTCCTCTGTGAATCCATCCACTTTGCCTAACAAAGAGGAGCGGGGACTCCTGGTAAGCCATCAAGAATAACAGTTTGTCAGAAGAAGAAACTATAGCAAAGGGAAAATCAATTGCCACTAGCCGAAAAGAAGGGTATTCTCTCCATCCACCCATCCTGTGATATTTGCAAACATTTTTTTTTGCCTGCAGTTCAAAGCAGAATCTCTAAAAAGTTATTCAACAGTTACTCCATTTTCTATTACTACCAACTGTATGCATTCCTCATGCTCATAGGTTTTTTTTTTAAAGACAGAATATGATATTCTGAAAACCCGGTTTTAAAACTTTGCTCTTGCCCCCACAGATTTACAGAGATGTGTATAACAAGAAAGAGGAAGCATACAGGCAAATTATACAGGGGCATCTTTGTCTCTTAACATCCTACGAAAAGAGGATGCTTGGTGTGATTTAAACAGGAGACTTTGCACACCTGAAACTTCTGTGCTTTCACAGACCATCTTACAATTCCCATCATTCCCAGCCAGCACAACCTTCGATCAGAGTTGCAATCCAACATATCTAACAAAAATCCCATTGGAAGAAGTTGCTGTGCCCTTATCGAGGAACAGAACCCAGGATGCAATAGGTTGGAAACATTTTTACTTTCATTAACAGTAGTTCTCAGAGGGTATGGATGATTAGTTACTATCTTAATAACATTTTTACTTTAAGTCCCTTAATAGAAAATTTATTATCCACCTGACTGCTTGCCAGAGCAGGAAGATGAGGTATAAACCAAATGAATGCATAATAAATATTTTCCATGCATCTCCGGAAATTCTGATAACTTATAAATCCTCAACACAGAGACTCCCTAGCATATTTTTCTAATACAAGGAATTAAATGCTGCTTCAACAGCAGGTAACTAGGCTTTGTTAAATCAAAGTACTTTCCCAGTTTGGAAATTATTCTAGCTCACATTGTGACATTTTCCCACTGCAACAAACTTTTTAACTTTACTCTTGGCTTTCTGGAGTAACAGCAGACAAGCTTAATGAGTAACAGCATCAAGAATTTCTGGCCACTGCACTATATGTGGCTCACAAGCCCCACACAGCTGCCCCCAAATAATGCACTGCTGAATAATGGTGACATGATTTTCTCTTGATTTTTGGTAAAACAAAAATATGTAAAATAGGTACACAAAACCTCAAGTATAAGTTCATATTATTGTTCTTTGTTTAAAGTTTGGGGGGTTTTATATGATGTTAGTAACTGAGAAAAATATCTGTTAAAATTCCTGGCAACAGATACAGGACCAAGACGATGATCCTGTTATTGGCTTCTTTAGGAAGGTGAATGGAAGTTTGGGTGGCATTTTTGTGGAGACTGTCTGGTGGTGTTGATATATTTAAAGTTCTTCATCCTGCAGCTAGATCATGCCTGCCAGAAATGGAGGAAGAAAAAGTCCAATTGTCCCCAGCAAGCAGACAAAAATAAACATCCAGAGGAAGATGCGGTCAATCACCATGGCAACGTATTTCCAATCTTCTTTGACCTGCAACAAATGAAAAACCATGACTAGGGCAACTAATCACCAAGTTAACTGGAATTCACCATGATTGGGATAGGAAAACTTAAAAACATACCACGAATGCTTCAGTAACTTAGACCTAGAATGCAATAGGTTAAGTAAGCAAGTAGGCATAGTAAGTAACAATATGCCATACTATAGAATAATTATCCATCAGAGTTAAAATAGACAAAAAAAATTCAGACTGGGCTGAAAAAAATCCAGCTGAGCACTAGATAGCAGCAAAGAGGATACTTTATGTATCCTATAGTTATCTACTGAGTAGTTGTCAAGATTTTGGTATTCCAGATCTGGCAGCTCTACCGAGTATAGAGAATGTTCTGGATGAAACTATTCATCCAGTTGGGTTCCTTCGGGGGTTGGGAAGTTTGATTAAGAAAAACAAAATCACCTGGGAAAGATTTTGGCAACCTGTGGGGAGAGGTATAACATTTCATTTGGAGCCCACAGTTCCATCTAAATTGGGTGAACCTGAAATGGGAGGCCTTCTTTAAAAAGGGGGGGGGCTAAAACCAGTATCACATGCCATATAGATCAATGTCCCTACTTTTGTACATTGGGTGTTCAGAGAGAAACGAAGGGACAAACCAGCTATATTTCCTCTCTAGACCATTACCAGCCCTGTCTTTCAAGCAGGGGGTGAAGTCACAATATGTCCGCCCAGGGTAAAAGAGTGAACCTTGCCCAGGAAGGAATTTCAGGGATGGAGTTCCTATGGGCAGATCAACCTGGACCCGTGATGTGGGAGAGTTATGGTCTGTGGGTGATACTAACCATTGTGGTTGGCTGAGAGGTTTGTGTCACAATTGTGAATGTGTAATCCTCCAGCCTGTAGAAAATTATGGTAGCAGAGATGGCACTGCCTTAACTGTTCTGCCTCAAGGTCTTTTAATGACATGCAAATGAAAGAAAGTAGGTAGTGGATTCTGCTGGCTTTGTTTCCCTTCCCACTGAGCATTACATGCAGCTTGGAAAATATCTTACCAATGCTGATGCTACTTCTTAATTTGTGTGATGAGACAACTTTAGGCAGGGGTAGATGTGTTCCTGGAACAGAAAGTTTAACCACCCTCCAACTTTTATTGCTTGACTGCTTGACTGATTGATTGCAGAGGCTTTACACTGCCTCAGTTTCAGTCACCTCTAAGAAATTCACAGTCCAACAATAGCTCTAAAAAAGACAAGGTGGTAAAACGGTGTAATATAGCTTCCCACAACATTAATTTATGGCATCACATCTTTCTCAGCAGCCTGGTCTCCAGAGGCCTTCCACAATAACCAGGAACCAGAATAAACTATTCCTTAAGGCAGGGGCTGGAGGGGCTGGTGGTTCATAGAGGAATCCCATTTCTGTACTCCCTGCCATTGCCTAAGTAATAAGGTGCCAGTATGGAGATGCATTCAAAGAGTGTCCGGGGGCGGGGGGAGAAAATTGCACCAAACCAGTAAGAAAAGCCTAGCCAAAATATTTCCTTCTTCCAGGAAAATGGGTGGAAACAAAAAGGTTTTGTGTATCCTATAACTGGATGTGCTCTCCAGTCACAACACAAATATACACACACATATCTCCAGGTGAAAGCCCTTTCGGTGAAATGGGTTACTTCAGTTTGTTGATTCTTTCTGAAAAGAAAAAGGAGCATCTTGTAAAATCCCAGTGAAGTTTCAGCTGGAAGGAGCTCCTAAGGTTAAAACGAAAACTGCATGCCATATCTGGCAGACAATGAAATCATAAATTAACAGTGCAGCCCAATGCAGGCTGAATCAGCATAAGCCCATTAAACCTAATTGATCTTATGCGCAAATAAAAAGACTGTAGAATAAGTTAAATGAGTCAGCAAAAACAAAATATAGGTTGTGGGGGTGCAGTGGGAGAGGTTCATGAAATATTTGTCCTTGAATTACTGTGTTAATATTGTGATTTGTGATTTTGCACTAATTCTGGTTACACTCCTTCCTACTCCCCTTTTTTTTCACAAAAGGTTGTCTACCAGGCTTCTACTTTCTCCAATCCTTCTATCCTGCTGGGCTAATTTCTCTCTTAGATCGAGTTCCATCTTAGAATTTTGGTCTGGCAGGGGTCTTCAAACTTGGCCCTTTTATGACTTGTGGACTTCAACTCCCAGAATTCCTCAGCCAGCGTGCCTGGCTGAGGAATTCTGGGAGTTGAAGTCCACAAGTCATAAAAGGGCCAAGTTTGAAGAGCCCTGATCTAAGGGCTAAGAACATTCTTGCAGACAGGTCTTCAGTCTACTGAATTTAATTGATTCCACATGATTTAAGTGGAAGCTGGGGCAATATTCCTCAGAGCTAGGGCTATATGACAAAAGATGGACTGAGTAGGCCAAAGTTCCAATCCAGAAAAACAGTTTTTAGTATCTTAAACTTAGCGACTCACCGAGAAATCTGCATCCTCAGCCCGCAGGTGATTTGCTATGTAGTGCACCCCTTCCAGCGCCTTCAAGATGCTTGGAGACAGCCGGATCCCCTGCTCAGATGAAGCTGAACTTTCTGTTTGGATAGTGGCTGGGCGATGAACCAGTTCCACAAATCTTCTTCCCAGATGTTGAGCACTGCTGTAGTGATATTGAAGGCGTTGATGATGACAAATGCTTGGTAGGGGTAGTCTGCCAGCCTGAATCATCTCTTCGTGATTCTCCTCTTCCTCGTCCCATCTATCATCTACATCTGTCTCCAGCCAACACCTTGAAGTGCTGAGGTTTACTGGAGGCATGTCATATTGTGCAATTACTTCTTCACTTGTCACCCTCAACCCTGAAGTTATTACTGGAGGACGTTTCATGAAGAGCCAGCGGGGAATGAAATCCAGAAAAACATTCTGGACCCAGTGTGGCATCTTGTGAGTACTGGGTGAGCGATGATGGACATTGAGAACGAAAACTGTGATGACAATGGAGAGGGTGACAAAGATCATGGTGAAAAGCAAATATTCGCCAATCAGTGGGATAACTAGGGAAGTGGATGGAATGATTTCAGTAATAAGTAGAAGAAAGACAGTGAGGGACAGAAGGACAGAGATGCACAGGGTGATCTTCTCACCACAGTCGGATGGCAGGTAGAAGACCAATACAGTCAAGCAGGAAATTAGAAGGCAAGGGATAATGAGATTAATGGTGTAGAAGAGAGGCAAACGGCGGATGATGAAGCTATAAGTGATGTCAGGGTAGATCTCACTGCAACAATCGTATTTCTTGGTATTATAAGTGCCCACTGCACTGATAATGGCCCATTCCCCACTTTCCCAGTAGTCCTTAAGATCTACGTGGTGCTCCATACTCTCCAAGTCAATCTTGGCCTTGTCATAAGTCCATGAACCAAATTTCATTTTGCAGTTTTGTTGATCAAAGGGGAAGAAGGTTACATCAATGCTGCAGGAACTCTTATAGATGGCTGGTGGCACCCATTTCACACTGCCGTTAGAGAAAAGGTGAGCCTTTATCATATGGGTGACAGCAAATTCTCCATCAGCACTTGAGAGAGAGAAAAGACAGGAATTAAGAGGAGACTGTTTAACCTTAAACAAACTTCTTGGGTGTTGAGGCACTACATTGGGACAGCATTGTAATCCACTGAGTTAAAGCCAATCAAGAAAGTCTTCTTGTATATTGATTTATTGTGACAAAAACCTTGAGGAACCAGACAGTCCTCTCCTCCAAAACAAGACTATTTTGAAACTCACATTTTTCTCTGTTCACAAATATTATTTACTAATACTAAGAAAACACATCTGCACAATATTTCGAACCCTAGCTTAAGAGTTAAGTATAAGTCATCATTCAGTAATGTTATAAGTATGGGCTTTAATAATCCATTTGCTTCGGCAATATAACTGCTAAGGCTTAAATCATGTAAAATAAGGAGGATGAAATAAATATAACTAGGTTGCACTGTGCCTATGATCATAGCTGCATGGAAATTGTCCTTTTAGAAAGCTTGAGAAATGTCAACTGAACTACTTGAAGATGACTTTGGAACTAAAAAGCCACAAGTAAAGAAAAATAATAAATGACGTAGATTAACATCAGATTGGAAATCAATATTCATTTTAATAGCAGCTGCCAGAATTCATATTTATTAGCCCTCTTGCAAGCTCTGTTCATCAAACCATTTAGCTCAGATTTGTTGGCACCCGCTTTTTCTGACCCTCTACTTCAGGGACAATGTAAAACTTGTTCTGTGCTGCTTACCAGTACTTCTGTAGGATTTCAGATGAATTTCTGAGCTCTGTCTGGTGATACTGGTAACCAAACCTGTGACCTTCCTCATCCAGAGGCTGTCCTCCACCACAAATACCAGTGGCAAACCCATCTCATAGAGACTTGGGGTGTCTACAAGGTGCTTGTTTTGGAAGAGCTACTGAAAGCATTTTAGAAAGTCAAAAATGTCAAATTATTTTAATAAACTGTCTGACCTTCAAAAAGGCACAGAAAATATAACTGATTCCAACCTCACAGCAACTGCAATGCATATTTAAGAGATGCTTTTGTGCAGGTTAATAATATATTGACGTATAAGCCTCGGCAGATGAGAGCTGATATGGCTATTTGCTCAGAAAGCACATGGGATTGCACATTTCACAACTCAATATTACTTTAATTCAAACATACATACTTTATAATTTGCATAGTTTAAGAATTCGTGGTCTGTTATTCCCTTCACCATTTCTGGTGATGACTGCTGAATTGGCTAGTTCATAGCAGCAGCATGTGGGAAAGAGTTAAATGAACCACTCCCTCCCAGCTCCATAGATTATAAACAGAATATCCGGGTTGGAAGGGACCTTAGAGGTCCCTTCTAGTCCAACCCCTTGCTCAAGCAGAAGACCCTGTATCATTTCAGACAAATGGTTGTCCAATCTCTTCTTAAAAACCTCCAGTGATGGAGCACCCACAACTTCTTGAGCTGTCCCACTGACTGGTTGTTCTCACTGTCAGGAAATTTCTGCCCAGTTCTAGGTTGCTTCTCTCTTTAATGTTCTTCCACCTATTATTTCTTGTCCTGCCCTCAGGTGCTTTGGAGAATAACTTGACTCACTATTTTCTGTGATAGCCCCTCAAATACTATAAGACAGCTATCAGGTCTCCCCTAATCCTTCTCTTTAATATGCTAGATATACCCAGTTCCCTTAACCGTTCATCCTACAGTTTAGCCTCCAGAGCCTTTATAATAATTGTTGCTAAATATACCAAATCTGGTATATTTATGTATATTCTGGACAATCCTGTCTATCATCCTTCCCATCAAATGCTCCCCTCCTCACTCCTCTTCCTGCCCACAACTAAGAAAATGTCAAAGATATGAGACAAATAGACTAGAACTGAAGGCAGAACTGTTATTATTCATGAGGGCCATTTGATGGCAGCATAATACCAGCCAATTGAAGAAAGCCATTCCTCGCAAATTAAACTAAGATTTGCACACAGACAGAAAGAAAATATATTTGCCAGTATTCCTTGGAGGAGAACAGGCTGGGCATCATCCTTTAAGTTGCTACTGAGGGAATACAACATTTCAGCAGCTATTAAAAGTGGACTGCATCTTCATATTGTGTGTGCAGTGTGATTGCAGAAAGTAATTCATTAATCTGTTAATGTTGTGCTATGTTTTCAAGAACAAACCCAAAACACAGCACAAGTTTGGAACTGCAGAGGCCACAAATTTTGCTCAAGGCCATTTATGAAGCAGAAGAGATCATATCTGGATAAAGTATGATTTGTTGAAGCAATCACAGATTCATCTAACTTAACATCTTATTTCTACCAGAAGACAGGGGCTTCTAGTAAGCAGGACAAGAAGGGAACAACAAGGATATAAAAATAGCATGCCTCACCTAAAATGTCTCACATTCTGACAAAATATTTTACTGGATAGAAAATCTCACCATGAGGATGAAATGAATACCCAATTTGCCTAACAGTATCCTAAGTCCCATGAGCTACAAGTAGCAAATTGCACTACACATTGGAAAACAACTGGAATGTATTAAGATTAAGCATCTTATTAAGCTGTTTCTTTACTTGGAATAAACAAATGATTGTTCATATGCTATTGTACAAGTAGAAGGACTGCTAGTTTTTTGAATGACAATTATTACTCTGTACATCTGCATTTCATTTCTCTTAGAGCTTATTGTTTCGTATCATCATGATATCACTCTCTCTTATATCATTTATTGAAGTCTACCAGCTGGTGGAGATATATGTATATTTCTGAAATGGCAATAGCTGGATTTTCTGCATGATTGCAGGATGGACATAACTTATAGATATGTTTATATTTCAGATGTATTGCTATTCTACTAAGAATGCAAGGATGGTTGACGCTTTTGGAATTATTCATGGTTGAAGGTCTTCATCCTCTTACTAGCTAACACTTATTTTATTTATTTTTTCATTTTATGTTTTCATTTATTTTAGGATTCAGATGTAAATATTCATAAATATAAATATTCATAAGAGTGTCCAAAATGAAGATCTATCTTATGACTGAAATATATAGAACTTATCCTAATGAAGTGGTGTGGATATGGATGTGTATGTTCTGTCTTTGTGTCTTTTTTCTCACCTTTCAGTGGACTACTTGAGACATGATTCACCCACATCAAAATTAACAAGTAAAATAACAGTACATATGACACCATCATTCTGTCTCTCTCACACACACACAATGTAGAGGAACACAGAGATGATCTTGGAGAAGGTACATGATGACCATGAATGAGAAATAGGTTTAGCCCAGGGAAACAAAACAAACATGAAAAAGAAACTTAAGACTGCTTTGCTGTTGACTCTTTTTTTATGTAGGAGAGAGGGAAAGCAAGTCTGACAGGCTTTCAAGATTCTATTATTATAGCCTATGTCAATAAAGTAGTATTTCTTGTGCTATCTATTTCCTGACCCATTTACTTTAAAGTGCTATACACATGCATTTGTGTCTGTGGAAATGTACATACTTAGCATATCTCTGCCCTGAGAAACTCTGGCTCTTAACTCCCACAGTCACATAGAAAAATTTGGCTTATCTTCAGTTTAAGAAAATGAACTTCTGTGTAGCTTTTTTCTATGTAGGATGTTGCCAAGGCTCCTCTATTTCATTTGCATTTCTAACATCCTTTCAAACTGTACACAAGAAGACAGATGAATGCCAAGGACATGTACCAGAAGGCTATGGCTTTCCACAAAAGCAATCTTCTCTCTATCTCTAAAATATGAGATGCAAAAAGTCACATTTGGGAGAAATGAGCAGACGCATCATGGAATGTTTTTTTT
>NW_015387792.1:63807-66337 GCF_001527695.2 Protobothrops mucrosquamatus | reverse complement strand
ATCTTCATTCATGCAACAAAAGGAAAATTGCTCACTACCAATCAACTCCAAATGAAGTACGGAGCTATGTAGAAGCCAACTTTTCAAATTAAGTTAGAACAAAAGGGGACTTAACCTGTTCTTTGAAATTCTGTATCCCCTTGACACCACTTTGCTCCACAGCAGGTTAGTATCAAAGCAGTTGGCAACCACTCCACAAATCTATTCAGGCAATGTTAACACAACATATTTAATCTACTTACAGAACTAATTAATTCTCTGGTTTGTGTTTTATATATATATGTTTACAAAATCACAAAATGACCTTGATTCACATCATACATTAAGCCCCCAGAGAAACTTAGTGAAGGTCAAGAGAACCAAATTTAGCATCTGATGTTAATGCAGCCATTACATTTGCAGATGTTTGGTCCAACTTTCAAGGAGCATCCATTTGGATACAGAACAGGCAGAAAGTTGGAGTTACCATCAACAGACATAAGTGGTCTCCACATTTGTTCCCATGGGTGAAAAATACATAATAGCCCCTCTGTCTCCATTTCCCAGTGTGTATTATGATTCTGGACTATGCTTCACTCTGCTGCATTATTTCAAGACATTTAGTGAAATTTGCCTCTGTGTGTTTTTTCATTAGTCCTATGTTAGGTTTTAAGGAAGATTTTTTTTATTCACTGCAATGTTGAGATCTCTTTACATTTGTACAGTTCATCCAGATGTACAATGCCATCACCTACTTGTTATACAGTACAATATCCGGAATCCAAATCATCTCAGAAGGTACTCGAATAGAAGTAACATTGTCGAAATCTGTTGGATTCCACTGAAGCTTGTAGTCATTCCATTCCTGATGGTAAGGAAAAAGTCTTTGTTCAATCCTTTCTAATGGGATGATGTGATTATTTACAAGGGCACTACAAAGATTATTTATTCATTTATTTATTTAGAAGAATTATATGACCACCCATCTCACACAATGACTCTAGGTGGCTCACAACAACTCATAAAACATAATTTTAAAAAAAGATATTGTTCTTTCCATGCACTAGACCAAACATCCTCATAGCTCAATCCTCATCTGAAATCAAGGTTTAGGGGAAATGGGGCAAAACTCAGTTAAGAAATGTCTCACTAAGCAACATACATTTTAGGCTCAATTGTGGTTGTAAGTCAAGGACTACCTGTACTAATCAATACTTTGAATTGCACCAGAAAACAACTGGAAACCAGTGCCACTCATGCTACTTGTGATGCTACTTGGGTGAGCAGCAGGGAACCCAAATTGTGTGTGCTGCTACATTCTGGACCAGTTGCATTTTGGGGATGGTCTTCAAGGGCAGCCCCCAAAAGAGCACATTGCAGTAATCCCAATGACTAAGCCATGGGTGACTACGAGCAAGGCCTCCTGATCCAGCAATTGGTTCAACTGGTGCACAAGATAGATTTGTGCAAAGGCTCTCCTGGTCACAGCTGCCACAGGCTCTTCCATCAGGAGCCACGAGTCCAAGAGGACTCTCATATTATACATCAGATCTGGAAGGGGGAATGTTACCCATCCAGAGTCAGAGATATAAATTTTTCCACAAATAAGCTAGATTTATAGGACACACTAACCCAGAAAACCTAACTAAGGTTAACAGTAACCAAGACCATATTGTGCAAAAGCAGCAGCTAACTTTTTACTGAACTTGATGGTATGAACACAATGAGTGTGTGCTCACCTCAGACACTGTCTTCTCTGGATTTTAAAAAGAATTAAATAAACAGATGATAGCTCTAAAAAATACAATACATTGACCAACCTACAGTAGACACCCACCATATTCAGATTTGGGTAAAAGTTGGAAAAACAACACAAAAGTTGCTGTAAGACCCTTTGGATTCTCTATTAGAAGTGAAAAAACAAAGAAGGACACTTACCCCTTTTTACACGACACAAGATCCACGTAATGTGGTTGTATCTGAATAATCAATCCTTGGAGTCTCCCAGATTCAGATTTACTAGATTGTACCTATCCTGCTTACCTGTTTCAGCCAAACATTTGTGGTCATCATTTGGTTCTTTTCATCCTTCATAGGCAAAGAAAAAAAATAGAGGCATTTGGATTGAAAGGAAATGCACGCATTAAATCTCATCACTGCATTTAACCCTAGAAAGGAGGCCATATTCTGTACTTGTATGCCTGGCTTGTTCAGAATGCTAGCTAAGGACAAAATTTGAAGTTTCAGCATAGAGCAGGACCTCAGCTGTCGCCTTAGCAAGTTGTGTGAAGCCATTGCACTAAGCATAAGGTAGCTCATATTTTCAGGCACAGTACATTCCACGAATACAGCAGTATAATAATAATAATAATAATAATAATAATAATAATAATAATAATAATAATAATAATAATAATAATAATAATAATAATAATAATAATAATAGTAAAGTTGGAAGGGACCTTGAAGGTCATCTAGTCCAACCCCCTGCTCAGGCAGGAAACCCTATACCATTTCGGACAAATGGCTGTCCAGTCTCTTCTTAAAAACT
>NW_015387792.1:30378-61188 GCF_001527695.2 Protobothrops mucrosquamatus | reverse complement strand
TATTCTTGCTTTGACAATATGCAGAACTGTCTGGTATTTTTATAGTTAAACCAGGCAACAGGGAAAAGGGAGGAGAATAAGGATAGCCCAAACCGGAAGTAAATCACATCTTCCAAGTTAATTGGAAGATGTGAACCATGACCCCAAAATAGAGGCAGGGAAAAATGCTTGGAATGTATGCGTAACGGAAGAGAAGCCACACCTAAGCATTTCCACCATGCTGTACTGACGTCTCTGTAACCTTAATAAATGCTTTTAGGAGAAAATATGCCTGAAAGTCCTTTTAAGTGTTTCGTTAATCAGACACATGACAACCGCTTTATAAAATCCTAGTAAGACCACACCTGGAATACAGCAACCAATTTTGGTCACCCTATTAGATAGTGACTCTGGAAAAAGTTCAGAGAAGAGCAACTAAAATGATCAAAGGCCCGGAGACTAAAACATATGAAGAATGGCTACAGGACTTGGGTTTGGCTAATCTAAAGAAAAGAAGAAACAGGGGTGACATGATAGCAATATTCCAGTATTTGAGGGCTGCCACAAAGACATCAAACTATTCTCCAAAGCACCAGAGGGCAGAACAATAAATAACGGTTGGAAACTAATCAAAGAGAGAAGCAACCTGGAATTAAGGAGAAACTTCCTAACAGTGAGGACAATTAACCAGTGGAACAGCTTGCCTTCAGAAATCGTGGGTGCTCCATCACTGGAGGTTTTTAAGAAGAGACTAGACAGTCACTTGTCTGAGATGGTATAGATTCTCCTGCTTGACTGGTGGGGCTGGACTAGAAGACCTCCAGGTCCTTTCCAGCTCTATTCTGTTCTTATTTTCTTAGTACATTTGACAATACAATTAGTACAATACAGTTTTCTCCAGCTGCAAATATTTTGGCTGAAAGTGCTACAGAAAGATCAAGTGCCAGTTTGTATACATACCACATCAATTAGCTGAGCTATGGACAGTCCAAACCTGACAATCACCACATCAGAGGTATTGGGGACCGGCCTGGACCACCGGTTGTAAGCATGGAAAAGATATCTGAAGAGCCGTTCTTCTGCCTGGGTCTGTGTCCGACCTTGGAGAGACGCAGATTCTACAAACAGGATCATACAAACCTGTTATGGTCAGTCTAACCAAACTTTAAAAACTGGCATATCATTCCCAAATAATCCAAAATAAGTATTGCAAGTCAGTTTAAACAATGAGATCAGCATTCAAACATGGCCAAATGCTATCTTTTTAGATACTTAAGCTGAACAATCCTTCCACATTTTCTACATTAATCATTCTGACAACCCCGTAAAGTCGAAATCAGCAACTTTATTGAGCCTTCAGCATCTATATGATTTTGCATAATGGCCTAGGTGGCTTAAATAAATAAAAAATCCCCCCACAACCCCAAATCTTGCAAGATTACTGCATCGTGCAAGAGTTTAATCATCTCATGACAAGGTCTATGCAAAGACAACTAACTCCATAAGCTCTTACATACTGGTGTGAACTCGCATGAGACTGTAGTAATTTCCGCAGTGACTATTAGGTAAGGTAATGAACATTTTAGTACCTAAGAATTGTTTGGGTAGATGGGCAGCTATATAAATGTGTTAAATCAAACAATCAATCACTAGAATCCTCAAGCTGGAAGACAAATTCATTCTGCTCAGTGCAGGTATCCAGATTAAAACATTGGAAACAAATGATGGCTGAGACTGAGAGAGACAGAGCAAACTATCAAAACAAGTTAGCGATAAGCATTACTGGAATTTGCACCTATATTGTATCACATTATGCAAAAACGCATTTATATGTAGAAAAACACAAAAATGCAAAGCTCTTGAGAAAAGTTGGCATGCGTGAAGATGAAATTTACCAGCTCAAGAAGACAAACAAAGCTTAAGGAAAAGATACAAGCTTCATGTTGTCACAAATAACAACAAAAAATATGGAAGCTTAGATGTATTCATTACAAATCCTAGCTTTGAATCTAGTAATATCTGCAGGGCAGTCTTAAAAGTCAAGATGGCAGTTGTAGCTTGGATCATCGTAACATACATTTATGATTTTTAATAGCAGTTATATAGTAAGAGCGGATGGTAAGGAAACATAGTTTGCTCAGGATGGGAGTGAGATGACTGTGGTAAGAAAACAGCTAGGCTTGACTCGATCTGATGGCCAAGAGCCTACAAGGAGTTTCAGTGATATAGGGTTGGCCATGTAAGGAGCAGAACTGTTTCAGAGGAAAGAAAGATTAAAATGAAATCTTCACAGCCCTTCACAACTGTGCTTCCTCTTCTAAGATCCCTTAGAAATCTCAAGGTTGCACCTCTCAAATGGCCAAAGGAGATGGGAATTGTGGAAGCTGAAGAGGTCTCCTAAAATAGCTTGTAAAAGAAGCCTTTTCTAACCTGATTTTGGTTGTGAGGTTCTTGGTGCCCTCTGAGCTTGGTTATTTTCTTGAAGATGTTTTATTACCCATCATCAGTGCTAGATATGAACCTAATTGGATAATGGAATGTCTTCAAGAAAACAACCAGGCTCAGAGAGTATCAAGACCCCACAGTTGTTCTTTTTCTGTTCATATTATTTTCAACTATTTTTAATATTCTACACTAGGGGTGTCAAACTCGCAGCGTCACATGATGTGTCGTGATGTATTGTAACTTTTTTCCCCTTGCCAGAGCTGGTGTGGGAACGGCTTTCGCGTGACGCATCTGGCCGGCGGGCCGGCAGTTTGAACCCCTGTTCTACACCAACCAGTGTCATTATGGTATGTGTGCATGTGCCTTTATGTCACTTTTTGAATCCTGGTGACTGCCTGGATTAATTCCTGCACTTTTCTGGGCAAGATTTTCAGAAGTGGTTTGCCATTGTTTGCTTTGTAGAATTGAGAGAGAGTCACTGGCCCAAGGTCACCCAGCTGGCTTTGTGTCTAAGACAGGACTAGAATTTATGGTCTCACAAATGCATTTTGCTACGAAATCTTGAGGACCATCTTTCTGCATCAAGTCTTTCAATGGCAAATCTTTAAGAAATTCAAGATAAAATAAGATATGATTGCAGAGGCCAATTTTGAGGTGGAAGTACACACAAGAGCAAAGTTTTAGACCAAATTATAACTGGTGAAGCTGCCAGTGGAAATACAGTATGAACCTTTTTAACTAATGAGACTTGCTATTCCAAAGCAAAGATTTTCTGGTCTTTGTTTATCTTCTCCATTGTACTGAAGGAGTTCTTTCATTTGGACTCATATTGCTGATGTCCTTAAGAACTAATGGTTCTCTGTCTTTGCATTCTGAGCCAAAATGCCTTTTGAAACAACATCAGGGACAACACCTAACACTCAGGTCTTGAATAAGCAGCAGTATGATATATGTGATAGATTGCAATCTTTGGGAATATAAAGGAGACAGGAAGAAAGATATAGGAAGAAACAGGGCTATTGCAGAAAACAATCTTAAGTCCAAGGGAGGCGTAAAACCTGAAAAAAAGACTTAGCAAAACTGACTTAATTACACTAAAGCATAAGTTGTGTGGGAGAATTGCTTTGGTAGGCTTTCAAGATTCTGATATGTTACCCTACTAGCAATAAATATATTTCCAAAAACTCAAATA
Source organism: Protobothrops mucrosquamatus (assembly GCF_001527695.2). NCBI lineage: Eukaryota > Metazoa > Chordata > Lepidosauria > Squamata > Viperidae > Protobothrops > Protobothrops mucrosquamatus. The sequence goes on along the minus strand of NW_015387792.1, from coordinate 57,572 downwards.
GTTCTTGTTTCCTGAGTTCTTGTTACAGAATTTAACAATATAAGACACTATCCTTGTCTAAAACTTAATCTGAATATTGCACACAATATCTACTTCAAATACCCTAGTTTTTAAAGCCCTGAATAACAGAATAACAGAGTTGGAAGGGACCTTCAAGGTCTTTTATTCCAACCCCTTCCTCAAGCAGGAAACCCTATACCATTTTAGACAAATGGCTGTCCAATCTCTTCTTAAAAACTTCCAGTGTTGGAGCACCCACAACTTCTGAAGGCAAACTGATTAATTGTTCTAACTGTCAGGAAATTTATTCTTAGTTCTAGGTTGGTTGTCTACTTGATTAGTTTCCATCCATTGCTTCTTGTTCTGCCTTCAGGTGCCTCCCAACTCTATTATTCTGTTATTCACATTCAATATTACTTTTGACTACAACAGTATGACATTTGTATCACACAGAAAATATGCTATTTATCCTGGTGCCTCCATGTTACATAGATCTTTGTCATCAATAGTGATGAGCTTTATTTAGTCATGAGGCTGGTGAAATTTGAAAGTTTGGAAATGATGATGATAGTAACTGAATGAAATGTCCTTTGTCCAAGAAAAAGGCCATATACTAGAGTGCATTTAATTGTATGTCTGATCTAGTTGTCAGGGACTGTAGGAATTTCTGAAATGCTATATCCCAGCAATTATTTCCAGCATTGTTGAACTATATTGGTTCAGAGCTATCCATGGTCCCTAAGGGAAGCAATTTTGAGAGCTAAGCTCCAGTCATAGTTGAATATAAATTAGTGTCCTGGATTTTGTCTCTTGAGATGTCAATCAGAATAGAGCTAGAAGGGACCTTGGAGATCTTCCAGTCCAACCCTCTGCTCAAGCAAGAGACCTTATACCATTTCAGACAGATGGCTGTCCAGTCTTTTCTTTAAAAGTCCAGTGATGAAGCACCCATAACTTCTGAATGCAAGCTGTTCCACCGGTTAATTGTCCTCACTGTTAGGAAGTTTTTTGTAATGTGGTGACCAAAACCGAATACAGTATTCCAGGTGTGGTCTTACTAAGGCTTTATAAAGCTGTTCTAATACTTCATGTGGTTTTGATTCTATGCCTCTGTTTATACAACCAAGGATTGTGTTAGCTTTTTTGGCTGCTGCCGCACACTACTAGCTCATGTTTAAGTGATCATCCACTAGGACTCCAAGGTCCCTCTCATAGTTACTGTTTTTGATCCAGGTTTTGCCTAATCTGTACTTGTACCTTTGGTTTTTCCTGCCTAGGTGTAAAACCTTGCTTTTCTATATGCTTTCTTTTTTACGTGGGTATTTGTTTTTAATGCAGTTTATGTATTTATTTGCAAATTCATATTCTGGTTCTTCAAAATGAGACAATGCATTTGGATAAATAAACTGACAAACTACTGTGCCAAATAACTGACAGGATAGAAACAAATCCACCAAAGGAAAAAGCTAGTAAATCACATAATAAATAGGTGGCGTTGGCTCAGGCAGCTTTTCTTGTCCCCAGAGGCAGACTGACACAAAGAAAAAGTAGCCGTTTTGCATCTGAGAGGCTTTATCTGACCCTTGGCTGCCTAGATTATTATTTTTTTTCCTGCTGCTGGCAAGTGGATTTGAAATACAGACACAGCATTACATCTGTGTGAGTGAACTCATTTGGAGAGCACTGAAAGAAAGATCGTACAAGAGGAAGCTTGTGCAACTAACACTATCAGAAGCATGCAAGACCAAAAACCCCATCTGTTAAGTCACAGCTGATGAAGGAAATTGCAGAAGGATATTTTACTTGTTTTGTAGCTGTTCATACATTTATTGCTATATTCGTACAGGTCGGGACTCAATTTTGCCTCTGGAATTCACTCAAAGTTAAGCACTGGTCGTAAGTGAATAGAGCTTTGCCAGCAGCACATGCAAGGACAGGAGTTAAAATTGTCAAGATAGCAGAGGTTGCAATCAATGAACACTCCCACCCCTTTTGAAGATGCGTCACACAATTCAAAAGGGGGCAAAAGGTATGGAGTGAAGGAACAGACACATGGGACAAAAAGCAGATCTAAGGACTCCACTTGATACAGAGCTACCCCACAGATGGCCTTCAATATAAATCATACCCCGTGAGCAGTACAGACTAGCCAAAGACAGCTTGGATGAGATTGCCTCTTAGCATCTTGGGCTTTTATCCTTTAGCATTAAATAAGTTAAAACCATCACTTGAATTGCGCTTGTGCAATAGTCACAAAATATATGTTCTATTGCTAAAGGAGCTGGAGCTTATCAGCACACATGCCACTGCTTTTTACACCAACTGCAATTTCCCAGCAGTCATCAAGGGCAGTCTTTGATAGAGTGAATTGCAGTAGCTCCATATGGAGATCACGATGACATGAATTACTGTTGCCAGAGTTTCCTACTCTAAAAAGTTGCAATTGACCCATCAGCCAAAGCTGCTTACCCATAATCACAGCTTCTACCTACAAATCTAGGCAAAGTTATAAATCCAGGAGCCTCCCAAGCTACTGACAGGCTCTTTTGGATAGAGGACAACTTCTTCCAAAGCCAGCAGGGGAGCTACCCAACCATTACATAGTCACTGAACAAACTGCCACACTATCTCATCAGGATTCAACTCCAGATGCTGGGAAACGACTTCTACAGCATCTTATCTTTGGCTCTGGGTAGAGAAGTACAACCAAACGCCACCAATAAATTAATCATACCTCTCCCCCAATCACTGGGGGAGCAACTTTTAATTAATGCTAAATGATGCAGGTGAAAGGATGGACCCTGCAGCACCCCATATATAAGGACCCATAACCTTGACCACTCATCCCCTACCCCTATTGACAGATATTACCTACCCAGATAGGAGTAAAACAAGTATAAAATCATTCCCCCAATTCCTGAAACCTTATAGACAGCCCAGAAGATACTCACTGAGAAATTTAAAAAAAAACCAACTCTTTAACTGATATGACATTTGGGACATCTCAAACTTTTTCTTTGCAACATCCCATTAATCACTCCCTACACTAATTTGCATAATAGACACTGTTTAAAGGAGGTAGATCATTTTACAATTGAGGTGGTGGAAGGGAAAGCATAGTTGTCCCTTACCTGACAACAGCACAAACCAAAAAGACAGGATGATCTGGAAAGCTGGAGATCCACTCATAAACAGTTCCATCATCTCAAAGGTTGTTGTTCATCACTTTCCCTTGAAATTCTTGGCCCAGATATAGAAATTTGGTCAGTGCCTCTTTTACTGGTAAAGTCTCACGAATGATACCTGGGAGGGGAATGAACATACACATTTGTCCTATTTGACTCCATCAGGGAAGATAGCTGAGCTCAGTGCTACATCAATTAGGTTCTTCCTGGCTGACAGCTGGCTGGTCTTATCGTTGGAGCAGCTTCTTGTCACCTGAGATCTGTACATCTACAGGGACCTTCACAGTAAAGAGATAGTTCAAAAAAGTTGCCCCATGTTTACATGGAAACAAAAGAATGAAAATGTTTGATTGCCGCTTAAGGCAGGACATTCAAGCAAATCTGAAGGCAAGGACATTAGGACCTAGGACCCTAACAGAATGATATCATGAGGTAGACATCCAGAGGAAGAAAGTAGGACTGGTGTTAACAATCCAGTATGTTTTAAACAAGATATGCTTGGGGTTATAAGAGGGAAGGTGAGATTAATTTCTCATGGTAGGAGTGTGGGAGAGGTTTGAGCCTCCAGTACTAAAACTAGGATTCAGATAGTTGTTTTTTGCTGCTTTTTAAAACAGGATACATTGATTAGGACTTAAGCATCACAAACACAGACATACACACACAAACACTTAAACAGAGAGAGGAGGGAGGGAGGGGGAGGGCCCATGAATTACATACATTCACATTTTGCAAATCGCATACATGTATACATTCATATACACTGTGATGAGTTAGATCCTTTCAGCAGATACAGGCACGTAATAGAGGGATGAAGCAAATGGTTTTTAGAAGCCTATGTATGCAGATATGTTCACTTCTCTTTCCTACTTGCCTTTTTAATGTCAGTAATAGCAGCAAGGAAGGGAAAAATAGATGGGAAGGGATGAGAGTGACAGTCATTCACTGTAAGATCAGGATAGGCCATTCCAAGAAGCACAGAGTAAGCAAGAGGATGAAACCAAACATATACAATACAATGCTTTATTTTCCATAACAACTAACCGAGTGAGCTTGGGCAAAGTCAAATGCAAGGGGAAAGACCAATGCTTCTCTCTCTATGGTTCCTCCACAATTTTCATTCAAAGGTGTGAAGTTGGTAAGGCCAGGATCCATCAGTTCTGTACATAATGTAAGACATTCATTTTTCTCCATTATTTCCCATTTTAAAGAAACAACTAAAATTTTGACATCTTCCACTCTGGGAGGGTTCTGAAAGCTACAAATACAATGATGCAGGCCCCATAAGGCCCCAAGTCACATTCTTTACATAATATCATTTTATTGAGGTTCATCATAATATAAAATACAAATTAAACTAAAGATAATAGGGAAACAGGGGAAGAAATAGAAGGGGAAAAGAAGTGTGGGGTAAAGGGGACAGAAAATAGAGCAACTTTTTTAGGTGCAGTAAAATACAAAACACATTACAATCTCAGCTTTTTACTTTTGCATATAGAGCAGATACTCATCATTTCTATAACAACAAACTAATCTATACAGCAAAACTCAAAACCAAAATTTCATATTTTTTTCTGGTTTGAGCACGAAATCTAGAAGTGGTCTCCAAGTAGAAACAAGCTGTGTGCGTTCTTTTCTTTAATTAAAACAGCTAATTTTGCCCTCTCCACTAGTTCCATCAGTTTTTCCATCTGTTCTTCCATTGTGGGAATTGATCTGGGTCACATTCTGTGCAGCCCTGTTTTTGGTTATAATCACATCAGACTCATTTGTAATATTCAGAGCATCTGGTTCAATCTCCTGCTCTTTTTCTACACTTCCTCACTAGGGTTGCCAGGTGTCCACTATTTGAGTGGACAGTCCACTTTTTTCACATTATGTTCACTATTTTTTTTCACAAAATAGTGGACATTTTTTTATTCAAAAGCTTTATGATGAAATGGTACGTAATCTAAAGCTGTACAGTCTACTTTTTTTACTACTTAACACCCCCCCCCCCNAACATACATTTATGATTTTTAATAGCAGTTATATAGTAAGAGCGGATGGTAAGGAAACATAGTTTGCTCAGGATGGGAGTGAGATGACTGTGGTAAGAAAACAGCTAGGCTTGACTCGATCTGATGGCCAAGAGCCTACAAGGAGTTTCAGTGATATAGGGTTGGCCATGTAAGGAGCAGAACTGTTTCAGAGGAAAGATTAAAATGAAATCTTCACAGCCCTTCACAACTGTGCTTCCTCTTCTAAGATCCCTTAGAAATCTCAAGGTTGCACCTCTCAAATGGCCAAAGGAGATGGGAATTGTGGAAGCTGAAGAGGTCTCCTAAAATAGCTTGTAAAAGAAGCCTTTTCTAACCTGATTTTTGTTGTGAGGTTCTTGGTGCCCTCTGAGCTTGGTTATTTTCTTGAAGATGTTTTATTACCCATCATCAGTGCTAGATATGAACCTAATTGGATAATGGAATGTCTTCAAGAAAACAACCAGGCTCAGAGAGTATCAAGACCCCACAGTTGTTCTTTTCCTGTTCATATTATTTTCAACTATTTTTAATATTCTACACTAGGGGTGTCAAACTTGCAGCGTCACATGATGTGTCGTGATGTATTTCGCGTGACGCATCTGGCCGGCGGGCCGGCAGTTTGAACCCCTGTTCTACACCAACCAGTGTCATTATGGTATGTGTGCATGTGCCTTTATGTCACTTTTTGAATCCTGGTGACTGCCTGGATTAATTCCTGCACTTTTCTTGACAAGATTTTCAGAAGTGGTTTGCCATTGTTTGCTCTGTAGAATTGAGAGAGAGTCACTGACCCAAGGTCACCCAGCTGGCTTTGTGTCTAAGACAGGACTAGAATTTATGGTCTCACAAATGCATTTTGCTACGAAATCTTGAAAGGTAAGCAGGCATGAGGACCATCTTTCTGCATCAAGTCTTTCAATGGCAAATCTTTAAGAAATTCAAGATAAAATAAGATATGATTGCAGAGGCCAATTTTGAGGTGGAAGTACACACAAGAGCAAAGTTTTAGACCAAATTATAACTGGTGAAGCTGCCAGTGGAAATACAGTATGAACCTTTTTAACTAATGAGACTTGCTATTCCAAAGCAAAGATTTTCTGGTCTTTGTTTATCTTTTCCATTGTACTGAAGGAGTTCATTCATTTGGACTCATATTGCTGATGTCCTTAAGAACTAATGGTTCTCTGTCTTTGCATTCTGAGCCAAAATACCTTTTGAAACAACATCGGGGACAACACCTAACACTCAGGTCTCGAATAAGCAGCAGTATGATATATGTGATAGATTGCAATCTTTGGGAATATAAAGGAGACAGGAAGAAAGATACAGGAAGAAACAGAGCTATTGCAGAAAACAGTCTTAAGTCCAAGGGAGGCGTAAAACCTGAAAAAAAGACTTAGCAAAACTGCCTTAATTACACTAAAGCATAAGTTGTGTGGGAGAATTGCTTTGGTAGGCTTTCAAGATTCTGATATGTTACCCTACTAGCAATAAATATATTTCCAAAAACTCAAATAGTTCTTGTTTCCTGAGTTCTTGTTACAGAATTTAACAATATAAGACACTATCCTTGTCTAAAACTTAATCTGAATATTGCGCACAATATCTACTTCAAATACCCTAGTTTTTAAAGCCCTGAATAACAGAATAACAGAGTTGGAAGGGACCTTCAAGGTCTTTTATTCCAACCCCTTCCTCAAGCAGGAAACCCTATACCATTTTAGACAAATGGCTGTCCAATCTTTTCTTAAAAACTTCCAGTGTTGGAGCACCCACAACTTCTGGAGGCAAACTGATTAATTGTTCTAACTGTCAGGAAATTTATTCTTAGTTCTAGGTTGGTTGTCTACTTGATTAGTTTCCATCCATTGCTTCTTGTTCTGCCTTCAGGTGCCTCCCAACTCTATTATTCTGTTATTCACATTCAATATTACTTTTGACTACAACAGTATGACATTTGTATCACACAGAAAAAAATGCTATTTATCCTGGTGCCTCCATGTTACATAGATCTTTGTCATCAATAGTGATGAGCTTTATTTAGTCATGAGGCTGGTGAAATTTGAAAGTTTGGAAATGATGATGATAGTAACTGAATGAAATGTCCTTTGTCCAAGAAAAAGGCCATATACTAGAGTGCATTTAATTGTATGTCTGATCTAGTTGTCAGGGACTGTAGGAATTTCTGAAATGCTATATCCCAGCAATTATTTCCAGCATTGTTGAACTATATTGGTTCAGAGCTATCCATGGTCCCTAAGGGAAGCCATTTTGAGAGCTAAACTCCAGTCATAGTTGAATATAAATTAGTGTCCTGGATTTTGTCTCTTGAGATGTCAATCAGAATAGAGCTAGAAGGGACCTTGGAGATCTTCCAGTCCAACCCTCTGCTCAAGCAAGAGACCTTATACCATTTCAGACAGATGGCTGTCCAGTCTTTTCTTTAAAAGCTTCAGTGATGAAGCACCCATAACTTCTGAATGCAAGTTGTTCCACCGGTTAATTGTCCTCACTGTTAGGAAGTTTTTTGTAATGTGGTGACCAAAACTGAATACAGTATTCCAGGTGTGGTCTTACTAAGGCTTTATAAAGCTGTTCTAATACTTCATGTGGTTTTGATTCTATGCCTCTGTTTATACAACCAAGGATTGTGTTAGCTTTTTTGGCTGCTGCCGCATACGACTAGCTCATGTTTAAGTGATCATCCACTAGGACTCCAAGGTCCCTCTCATAGTTACTGTTTTTGATCCAGGTTTTGCCTAATCTGTACTTGTACCTTTGGTTTTTCCTGCCTAGGTGTAAAACCTTGCTTTTCTATATGCTTTCTTTTTTAAGTGGGTATTTGTTTTTAATGCAGTTTATGTATTTATTTGCAAATTCATATTCTGGTTCTTCAAGATGAGACAATGCATTTGGATAAATAAACTGACAAACTACTGTGCCAAATAACTGACAGGGTAAAAACAAATCCACCAAAGGAAAAAGCTAGTAAATCACATAATAAATAGGTGGCGTTGGCTCAGGCAGCTTTTCTTGTCCCCAGAGGCAGACTGACACAAAGAAAAAGTAGCCGTTTTGCATCTGAGAGGCTTTATCTGACCCTTGGCTGACTAGATTATTTTTTTTTCCTGCTGCTGGCAAGTGGATTTGAAATACAGACACAGCATTACATCTGTGTGAGTGAACTCATTTGGAGAGCACTGAAAGAAAGATCGTACAAGAGGAAGCTTGTGCAACTAACACTATCAGAAGCATGCAAGTCCAAAAACCCCATCTGTTAAGTTCATACATTTATTGCTATATTCGTACATGTCGGGACTCAAGTCAACCACCTGAATTTTGCCTCTGGAATTCACTCAAAGTGAAGAACTGGACGTAAGTGAATAGAGCTTTGCCAACAGCACAAGCAAGGACAGGGGTTAAAATTGTCAAGATGGCAGAGGGTTGCAATCAGTGAACACTCCCACCCCTTTTGAAGATGCATCACACAAATCAAAAGGGGCAAATTGTATGCTTTATCTGCCATGGTGCTGATTTTGACACTTCCCCTAGCATGAATGCCAGTGAGGTTTGTCATCAGAAACAAGGAAACAAATTGGGTGCTAGGAATCTGGGTGGCCAGAGTTTGTAATTAACTGGACGTAGAAAAGAGGTGGGGAAAGGGAGAAGTATTAAGGGAACAAATGGAAAACATAGCTAAGAATCACAAAATGAAACAAAGAATTTCTAACAGACAGAAAGGAACCTGAATGGAAATCATGGCACTGAAGGGATGGGAAGGGTCATTTCCCCAAGAAATGACAAGAAGAAACAAAACTTCTGGGAAATTATCAAAGGTGTGGAGTGAAGGAACAGATACATGGGACAAAAAGCAGATCTAAGGACTCCACTTGATACAGAGCTACCCCACAGATGGCCTTCAACATAAATCTTACCCCCTGAGCAGTACAGACTAGCCACAGTCAGCTTGGATGAGATTGCCTCTTAGCATCTTGGGCTTTTATCCTTTAGCATTAAATAAGTTAAAACCGTCACTTGAATTGCGCTTGTGCAATAGTCACAAAATATATGTTCTATTGCTAAAGGAGCTGGAGCTTATCAGCATACATGCCACTGCTTTTTACACCAACTGCAATTTCCCAGCAGTCATCAAGGGCAGTCTTTGACAGAGTGAATTGCAGTAGCTCCATATGGAGATCATGATGACATGAATTACTGTTGCCAGAGTTTCCTACTCTAAAAAGTTGCAATTGACCCATCAGCCAAAGCTGCTTACCCATAATCACAGCTTCTACCTACAAATCTAGGCAAAGTTATAAATCCAGGAGCCTCCCAAGCTATTGACAGGCTCTTTTGGATAGAGGACAACTTCTTCCAAAGCCAGCAGGGGAGCTACCCAACCATTACATAGTCACTGAACAAACTGCCACACTATCTCATCAGGATTCAACTCCAGATGCTGGGAAACGACTTCTACAGCATCTTATCTTTGGCTCTGGGTAGAGAAGTACAACCAAATGCCACCAATAAATTAATGATACCTCTCCCCCAATCACTGGGGGAGCAACTTTTAATTAATGCTAAATGATGCAGGTGAAAGGATGGACCCTGCAGCACCCCATATATAAGGACCCATAACCCTGACCACTCATCCCCTACCCCTATTGACAGATATTACCTACCCAGATAGGAGTAAAACAAGTATAAAATCATTCCCCCAATTCCTGAAACCTTATAGACAGCCCAGAAGATACTCACTGAGAAATAAAAAAAACAACTCTTTAACTGATATGACATTTAGGACATCTCAAACTTTTTCTTTGCAACATCCCATTAATCACTCCCTACACTAATTTGAATAATAGACACTGTTTAAAGAAGGAGGTAGATCATTTTACAATTGAGGTGGTGGAAGGGAAAGCATAGTTGTCCCTTACCTGACAACAGCACAAACCAAAAAGACAGGATGATCTGGAAAGCTGGAGATCCACTCATAAACAGTTCCATCATCTCAAAGGTTGTTGTTCATCACTTTCCCTTGAAATTCTTGGCCCAGATATAGAAATTTGGTCAGTGCCTCTTTTACTGATAAAGTCTCACGAATGATACCTAGGAGGGGAATGAACATACACATTTGTCCTATTGGACTCCATCAGGGAAGGTAACTGAGCTCAGTGCTACATCAATTAGGTTCCTTTCTGGCTGACAGCTAGCTGGTCTTATCATTGGAGGAGCTTCTTGTCACCTGAGATTTGTACATCTACAGGGACCTTCACAGTAAAGAGATAGTTCAAAAAAGTTGCCCCATGTTTACATGGAAACAAAAGAAGGAAAATGTTTGATTGCCGCTTAAGGCAGGACATTCAAGCAAATCTGAAGGCAAGGACATTAGGACCTAGGACCCTAACAGAATGATATCATGAGGTAGACATCCAGAGGAAGAAAGTAGGACTGGTGTTAACAATCCAGTATGTTTTAAACAAGATATGCTTGGGGTTATAAGAGGGAAGGTGAGATTAATTCCTCATGGTAGGAGTGTGGGAGAGGTTTGAGCATCCAGTTCTAAAACTGAGATTCAGATAGTTGTTTTTTGCTGTTTTTTTAAAACAGGATACATTGATTAGGACTTAAGCATCAAAAACACAGACACACAGACACAAACACTTAAACAGAGAGAGGGGGGAGGGAGGGGGAGGGCCCATGAATTACATACATTCACATTTTGAAAATCGCATACATGTAATAAATTCATATACACTGTGATGAGTTAGATCCTTTCAGCAGATACAGGCACATAATAGAGGGGTAAAGCAAATGGCTTTTTAGAAGCCTATGTATGCAGATATGTTCACTTCTCTTTCCTACTTGCCTTTTTAGTGTCAGTAATAGCAGCAAGGAAGGGAAAAATAGATGGGAAGGGATGAGAGTGACAGTCATCCACTGTAAGATCAGGATAGGCCATTCCAAGAAGCACAGAGTAAGCAAGAGGATGAAACCAAACATATACAATACAATGCTTTATTTTCCATAACAACTAACCGAGTGAGCTTGGGCAAAGTCAAATGCAAGGGGAAAGACCAATGCTTCTCTCTCTATGGTTCCTCCACAATTTTCATTCAATGGTGTGAAGTTGGTAAGGCCAGGATCCATCAGTTCTGTACATAATGTAAGACATTCATTTTTCTCCATTATTTCCCATTTTAAAGAAACAACTAAAATGTTGACATCTTCCACTCTGGGAGGGTTCTTAAAGCTACAAATACAATAATGCAGGCCCCATAAGGCCCCAAGTCACATTCTTTACATAATATCTTTTTATTGAGGTTCATCATAATATAAAATACAAATTAAACTAAAGATAATAGGGAAACACAGGAAGAAATAGAAGGGGAAAAGAAGTGTGGGGTAAAGGGGGCAGAAAATAGAGCAACTTTTTTAGGTGCAGTAAAATACAAAACACATTACAATCTCAGCTTTTTACTTTTGCATATAGAGCAGATACTCATCATTTCTATAACAACAAACTAATCTATACAGCAAAACTCAAAACCAAAATTTCATATATTTTTTCTGGTTTGAGCACAAAATCTAGAAGTGGTCTCCAAGTAGAAACAAGCTGTGTTCGTTCTTTTCTTTAATTAAAACAGCTAATTTTGCCCTCTCCACTAGTTCCATCAGTTTTTCCATCTGTTCTTCCATTGTGGGAATTGATCTGGGTCACATTCTGTGCAGCCCTGTTTTTGGTTATAATCACATCAGACTCATTTGTAATATTCAGAGCATCTGGTTCAATCTCCTGCTCTTTTTCTACACTTCCTCACTAGGGTTGCCAGGTGTCCACTATTTGAGTGGACAGTCCACTTTTTTCACATTATGTTCACTATTTTTTTTCACAAAATAGTGGACATTTTTTTTATTCAAAAGCTTTATGATGAAATGGTACGTAATCTAAAGCTGTACAGTCTACTTTTTTTACTACTTAACCCCCCCCCCCCCCNCAACCCTATTCCTCACCCAGAGACTGGTTAGAACAGCCTATAGATATCAAAGAAAAGGTCATGACATGAGAGCAAGACTTCAAGGCTCTCTACTTAAATTAACAGGCTTTGCAATTTTTTAAAAAAAGGTTCGGGATTTTCTGTGCCATAAATGTATGGTACGCGGAGGGGAGGCAGTCATGTTTGAGCCCCAGCCAACATATCCTATTATGAAAAGAAGCCCAAAGCAACTGTCTGAATCCCAAACAGCTCTTGATGCTACAAAATATTTCTCTTTAAAACTTGGGAATTTGATAGCATTGGAATCAAGGCCAAAAGAAAGAAAGAACAGCATTTGCATGCATCTTTCCCTTTCAGATCTATAAATCCTTTGCTACCGGGAACTTAGATATTCTTCTGACAATTTGGCAAATCACTGTATATTTCATTTGGCACACAGAAGACTTCATGGCCGGTTTTACCTAATTGAAAATATCAGGTATCTTTTTGCAGTCGTAGGAGACAGCACAACACCAAAGTGGTCAGGGTAAGCAGGTGCCTATTTCCAAGAGGATGAGCACGAGGGTATCTCTTTTAGGATTCTGCCCTTCATCTCATATAGACCTCTGAATGAAGAAGAAAAAACAAAATATTATTAAAAATATTATCAGAATTATCAGCAGGCATGTGTGAAACTACTTGGACCTATTTCAGCGCAGAACTCTATGTCAGGGAGACCAGGCCATTCTCTTAACAAGGCAAAGAGGTGACACAATGGAGGCTGATAAGGCACTTTGTGTCACTTGGCCTATCTTGACCAGCATTCGCACCAGTTGGAAGAAGTTTCTTCCAGCTATTGCAATTGCCAGTCTAAAGAGGCAGAAAGAAACAATGCAACCACTTTGCTCTTGGGAGGGGGGCATCTGGGTTTATGTGGGGGCTTTAGATGAGCCTTCCTCAAAGCAAAGCACCCCCTTGAAGATCTGTATAATCCTAATCATCAGATATAGTTGTCGTAGCAAAGTCATTGTTTCCAGAGCACCAATAATTATCAAGCCGAAAGAGCACCATCCACACACAAGCAGGAAGTATCAACTAGTTTGGGAAAATGTGAAAGCTGGCAGAAGGATAGATATTTTGAAAAAGTGTAGTAAACCCCAAACCCATTGGTTTTTGCATATCCCACCTATTTTAACATACTCACCAGTTTGATGGAGTTAACATATTCTGTCAAGTTCTCTATAATAATCCATTCCAGCCCTCTCAAACGTATTTTGCTGACTGCAGGGCAATATAGTTATTAACCTAAATCAGGGACTGAGTAAAGTGTAAGCTCACATCTTCCATGTCAAAAAACCCCATTCTTTATGGAACAAATTAGAGAAATTCTAGGCAACCAGCCTTTCCATAACCCAAGTCACCTCATTTTACAATGAAAATGAATCAGAGCTTCAGCAGGATATTCTGACTATTTACAGTTATCTGGATGCTACAGGAATAGGTACATTTGAAAAATGAAAGAAGGGACAGACAAATGAGAGCATGCCATTTGGCCAGTAAGATGTATCGCCCATTCGCTTTTGCATCAGATCCCAGACAGGTCAAATATCCATCAATCTGGCAACCTTCATTCTGTCTGCTATGGCTTATTTACCCAATAACCCTGATTTCCACTGCTATGCGGGAATTTACTGCCACAATGCTGGAATGCTGGCCAAGATGAGTCAAGCATTCTCTTCAATATTCCATGCAACATTATTTGCACTACACTTTTGCTCAGGGCTTTTTTTCTCATAGAACGCCCAGAACAGAGTTCCGGCACCTTTTTTGGATGGAACCTTGTAGGGTAGGCAAGGCAGGTTGTATGACGTGTGTGAGTTCTGGCACCTTTTTTTTTTTTTTTTTTTAGAAAAAAAGCACTGCTTTTGCTTCTGCAGCATCATTCCTTGTCTAAAAACTGTAGCAATCCTCCTAATTGCAGCAGAAATAAGCTAGGATAAAGCACAATAGTCACTGATTGATGGTCGTAGCAACAAGTCAGCTTGCTTTAATAGCGCAATTGCTTCTCCATCTGATAGCACCAAGAGTCTAACTTGGCCTGTTACTCCATTGCTTTCAGATGCCTTAGCTGTCCCACTAAGTTTGTTCATTTCATGCAGATTATAAGCAGTCAGAAGAAGGACTATATAATGGCACACTCAGTCCTACATGCTGCATATTTATTTCAAAATGTCAAGGATACCTTTAAAAAAACATATATTTAAGGGTTTGTTTGGACTTTTATCATTGATAAGGCAAATGGAATCCCCTGAAAAAGCCAGCTAACCCCAATATGGGGGCCCAGCCTGGAAGGGTCTCAAAACTTTCAGAAGATTGGGAGGGTGAGTTACAGCCCCCCAGCCCTCCTGCCTCTCTGTGATGGTTCAATGTAACTGGTAGGAGCCAAATGAAATACCAGCTGAGAAAAGAATCCTTTAAAAAGACAAACATCTTTTCAGGAGTGCCTTCCTTCTCCCAAAAGACACTATTACTCCTGATTTTGACTGGGCATTTACTGAGTGCAAATAAATCCAGACTAATTTGTGATAAATTTGCTGCTTTGCCACTGAGCTGTTTAAAGAGTTGAAGGCAGCAGGGACCAGTGAAGCAAAGAACAATCATTTCTGTGATTCAAATGGTAAAGCCAATTAGAAGCTGTTGGGTGGGGTGGGGGGACAGAAATCTATGCAGAATCAAAACAGGCAGAGAGTGATGCCTGCACAGAACTGCCTGTTTGGCATGCATCCTCAGTGGAGCTTAAACTGCAAAAACATTCATCAAAGGAAGATCTAAGTAAAATAAAATCTAAGTAATTTTTTTTTTAAAAAATAGTGTTAATATAGATAATAATGGCAGAGAAGCCTCTTTCCTGAAATGTGGAAAAACAAAAACACTCAGCTCCTCTTAGCCCAGGAAAGAGACAATAGGAGAATGGGGACCACGTTTTGATAGCAGTGTAAAAAAGGATAGAGAGGTGGGGATTTATTTATTTTTTTCTGTCTCTCTCCTCCATAACTCTGACATTTAAGATCCAACCAATGACATTCTGGGCAGCAGATTGAAGACGGAAAAAGGCAGTACTTTTTCACAATGCATAATTACTTCTAGCACTGACTGCCTGCCACATGATACCCACTCAGAATGGGCTTAGCTGGAAGGGGGAATTGGACACGTGCAATAATACCAAGGCAATGTTCCCCTCTGGGGTAGATGCTGGGGGCGCAAAGTGTTGGGCTCATTGTTGCTTTCATGTCAGCTTTTGGAGAACATTTGGCTAAACTCTGTTGGAAAGAATAATCAATCTCTTGTTCTGATGCTGCAACAAGGATGTTGCTTCTGTCCCAAATGATTAAGCAAAAGATATCTCCGGCTCTGCGAACTCCCACATCCTGCAAATTTAGCAACTTCATACAAAGCAACGCACAGGTTCGCTGGGTGTATCTTTCACGCAACAAGCCTTGGTTTTGGAGGCAAGTCCTAGAGTTTGTAGGATTCCTCCAGTAGACCAGCTGCATTTTTTTTTCCAAATGGGGGCTATAATCTCCAAATCTAGCTCTTTAGTCCTGAATATTTCTATAAAAAGTTCTTTAATGCTGTGGAACTAAGAGTGAAGCTAGGCGGGGTCCTCATCCCACCTATAAGACAGAGATAACTGATCCCAGAATATGAGGCTGCAAGGAGGGAGGTAGGACACATGGGCAGGGACTGCAGTAAATATTGCAAAAACCTTATATCAGTAGTGATTGTCATTGCTTAATAGCAAAATGCCTACCATTGTAGTTGGTCAAGGAGCCTGCAGGACCAATGGTCACGGAGATTTCCAAACAAGGACACCTTCATTTGTATACATTTATGTATCCGTCACATGCATTCACTTACACGCTTATCATTATTAAACACACACACACACATACACCAAAAAACCCTCAAACTCTCAGGCAGGCGCAAGTGGCGCTCTGGTGTCTGGGCTGCAAAAATCCGAACAGTCTGCTGTCATCTGGTGGCCGTCCGGACTGCTACAGCCTAGATACGGTGGCCCCAGGTGCACTGAACGCGGGAGAGCTGTCCTATGATGCAACTTGTCGGATCCTCCCCTTGCTACCGCCGCCGCCGCCGCCGCCTGCCTGAAGGGACGGAAGGATGGACTCCTGGAAATCGGAACATTTGGGGGATATGCGGGGGGCGGGAGCAGCAGCGCCTGGAACGTGTCCCCCAATCGAGAGCAAAAGAGCAACGCTTGTTTTAGCTTCATAGGACTGAGCGGGCTAGGAGGCAAAGGGAACGCAGGCAGGCAAGTTTAACTCGGAGTCTTTCCCGCCTGCCCTGCGTGTTAGTAGCGCCCCCTAGAGCTTGCTGGAAAGAAAACTTCTTCCGTTCTGCTATCTACTGTAAAGTTTTCAAGCGGACTGGGGGGGGAGGGAGGGATCACGAGAAAAGTCAAAGTAAATTGGGGCGGGCCAGGTGGGGGCGCTGTCCGAGCTCATGTAAACGCAACACTTTACATTTCTGAGTTTTATGCTCTGCAACTTGCTTTCAGCCTATATAGTGCGCCAACATCGTATTCATACACATTGTGGCTACAGTTAAGAGTATCATAACCGTTGCCATCATAACGATTTTTGTTTTATTTAATTTGTATAGAGATATCCCATTAGTTTGATCACTTGTAATCCATCCCGCAGCGAGCATAACTTGGGTGCCACTTTAAGGATACAAATGAATAAAATACCTTTGTCCTTCCTCAATTTAATCCATAGGTAATGTGTTGCTTGGGCTTTTCAGAGTTCATGGTAATGGAAGCTTATGTTGGAGAGCATTACAGACTATCCCACCACTTTACATGTGTCTCTGCCCCTTGGTTGGGGATATCCCACTTTTCCCCAGTGCCATTGCAGGTCTGAAGGCTCAGGGAAGCACAACAAATGGCCCCCTTGCAATTTCAGCTGCTTCTTTAAATTATACGTGTTTATTAAGTCTGTCAACTGTCTTTCCCAGTCTGATGCCTTCCAGATGTTGCCTGGAAGTTCTCGTAGTTACATTGCTCATGTTCAGATTGGCAAAATTATCTGACTAACTCTGTAAAGCAGTCTATAAGCAGTATTAACATAGTACAGGTGAAGGAACCACAGTTTAGCTTATGTTACTTGAACCGTTGTTCAGGCAAGGCACCTCAACTGCCTCGTTCCTAGAAATTATCAAGATCTTTAGCTTGTCCCATAGAAGGCAGGTATGAACAGCAAATTGGTAGTGATCCATTCAATTTCAGTAAATTCCACTCCTCTATTTATATGCCCATAGAAAGAAATGATTCTGCTTCAAGATTTAAAATTGGCATTTTCTTGAGGAAACAAAATATATTGGGAAACTTATGTTCTTCCACTGCTCCCATTCATTGGAACAGGGTTTGTGTTAGAGGATTTCCTGAAGGATCCTGCCCTGAGAAAACTTTGCTTCCTTCTGCTGTTTCTGTGGCCAACTTTTTTGCACCAACCACTACGCATGGAGGTGCATATATAATGACTTGTGCCAACACAGAAAGCAAACAAGAATCACTTTTAATCCATTCCTCTGGATAGGTGCTAATCTAGTAGCTACTCTGCAAAGATTAGAAACCAAAGGACTTACCTTCAGGGAGAAGAAAAGAGGAAACATGTGCTAGCCAGTATTAAATAGGCAGAGCCTCTTGCCCTGGAGAGCACTCTTCTGAATTCCTGGATTCATAAACTCCAGACGCATCTCCTTAAGAACAAGGTGGAAAATCCACTAGAGTAGAAGCAGGCAAACTGAAAAGCAAAATGTGCACAAACACCCTTCTGGGCATCTCTCTCTCTCTCTCTCTCTCTCTTCTATGCTGTTTCTTGGCTATGAGTTCTGTTCAAGTTGCCAAGTGAGCATCAGTCGTCTTTCTGCTCTGAAAGCTAAATGGTCCCAGGAAACCTTCCTATCCAAATGCAGCAATGTGTTTGCATGAAAGAGGGAGAGAGCATTTCTAGTCTAGTGACGACAGAGGCTGGAAGGAGGAGAGGCTCCCAGCTGGTTTGTCTGTAGGTGAGAAAAAGGAGATAAAGGTTTGGAGTTTGGCCATGGAAGGGTAGATACAGGGGGCTACTTCAGGGAAGGGGTAGTTGTGGTTCTGATGGGCTGCCTAGATTGCCTCCTCTTCCTTTGGTGCAAATCCTTCATTCTCTCCTTCACTTCTGTAAAGATTACTTGCTGATGTGAAACAGGCAGGCAAAGTTGATTAATTTTCAGTCTACTGGAAGAACGGAGAAGACCAAAAAAATGGCTTGTTAGGCAACATCCTAAGCGCATTTCAAATCTTAATCCAAAAATTTGAGTCTCCTTCCCATCCACAACTTCTCCAGCTGAGAAATGGACATCTAGAAAGTCACCTATTTCTCCAGCTAGACATAAGGAAAAACCTTTGTGTGTTAAAATCTTGGGGTGGAAATTAGTCACAGCAGCTTAGGAAATCTGCATATATTGGGAGGAAGGCAGAGAGGACCAAGAAAGAGAAGTACTTCATCAGTATGCATTTTAAAAACAACATAAGATACATTTGATATAAGGGTGGTCATTGATTGTTAGAAGAAGAAGGAGAAGGAGGAGGAGGAGGAGGAGGAGGGGAGGGGGAGGAGAGGGGGAGGAGGGAGGAGAAGAAGAAGAAGAGGAAGAGGAAGAGGAAGAAGAAGAATATTCATTATCTGTAAATAGTTTCTATAAACCTAAAATAGCAACCCTTCCAAACTGTTGACATAATCAGTCACAATAATAGTCTCTTCTGAACTGGGATTTTTGGCTTAATGTACTATGTAAATACAACCCCAATGTTTAACTGGGGTGATTAATATAGACATAGCTTATCTCTCCTGATAAGTTGGATTATAATACCCATCTTCCTCCAATAGCAACGCCAACTAACATGCAGTCTGCAGTGGGGAATTCTAATGTAACATTTTCAAGAGGCAGGTTTAGAGGATTCCCTTTTTAAATATAAAAGTATAATGACGATGACAAGACTGCTTGGAAGTTTCAGCTTGTATGATCAGTCCAAATCAATTCACTGAAAGATGATTAG
This sequence comes from Protobothrops mucrosquamatus, assembly GCF_001527695.2. NCBI lineage: Eukaryota > Metazoa > Chordata > Lepidosauria > Squamata > Viperidae > Protobothrops > Protobothrops mucrosquamatus. The sequence goes on along the minus strand of NW_015387792.1, from coordinate 38,272 downwards.
TATGATTATAGGATGACCATAATATATGAGCTGATCTAGTCTAGATTAGTAAACAGATGTTTTCCAACTTCCCAGACTAGGGTAGGGCTGTGTGAGAATGATAGGCTCAAAGTTACACAAACAGCTAATGTGCCTAAGGGAGGACTAGAACGTGGGAGAAATTCCTTGTGATCCCACAATAGCCGATGCTAGAAGGTGCAGCTTTTCAGTGGCAGTACTGTTGATGCGGAATGGTATCTGCAGAGATCAGGTCGCCCTCCCCAGCTTATGTCTTTCCAATGGTTTTCACTCACTGCAACACCTTTAGCTTTCTTTTTTCATTGCTACAGTGTAGGAGATTGGTAATTTATTTTCATTCTTTTTTATGTTGTTGTGTTTTCATCCTATGGATATTTTAATTGTTTTCTCCTATCTTGTACAGTGCGGAGAGTTATGAGATTGCAATAGGGAAGATATTCAATAAATAAATGCTAACGCGCAGAGGCACAATCTTTTGTGTAACTTTCAGTCATAATAGTCTGAAGATGGTGGGAGCATTTTATTTTTTGCATCAAGTGGGAGAGGTGACTTTTATTCAATACTCCCAACAGTTTAGGGGGCTGAGCAATGATTGGATAACATTGTTACACTCTTTTACTATTAGCTGAATGGTACTGCTTGGCCCAGGATGGTCTGACACATTCCATGCTTTTCAAGAGAAGCAGCAGCAATGAAGACAGGTGTAAATCAATAAAGGAGAATATTTGCAGCTCAGGGTTGAAATAAAGAGATCCTTGGGGCTCTCTGAGTTTGATTGTTTTCTTGCGAACATTTGATTATCCAAACTAGATAACATCATCAGTGTTAGTCAGTAGTAGCACTGATTACCTAGTTTGGGTAATGAAACATCCGCAACAAAACAATCAAACTCAGAGAACACCAAGAACCCCTCAGGTATAAATCAGGATTAAACTATTTTGGAGTGATTGGGGAGTAAAATAACTGGTGGAATAGAAGTGCTGAAGCAAGAGCCATCTTTTCTTCCAGGAATTTACAATCTATAATGCATCAGGTAGGAAAGAATGGAAAGCAGATGAGGCAAGAATTACAAGGAGCATGTAGAAATAAATAATGCAATGACATCTGCTTAGTTTTTAGTGGCTAGCAAAACAACTAAGAATGTGAACCAAAGAGTTTGGGGGAAAGTGAATGGTTTGAAAGATATTTTGGGGAAAGAAAGAGAGATTTGCATCATTGTAAATGTTCTAGTAGAGATTAGGAGCAGCAGTGGGTATTATATGCAGGACGCTACCTTGAATATTAGAAGGTCAATGCAATAAATGAATGAGAAAAGAGTGAATTGAAAGGATGAACTAGTAAGTTACTTTTTAGTGGCATCTGAGGATTGATAACTTTGAACTGCATCTAATGCAGCACTCATCCCTTCTTCTCCAAAAATCCAAAGGGTTTTCCTCAGTGCAGAAAATCCAATATTTTCTAGAAGACAATTAATGATGGGAAAAAAACCTATAATCCTTCTAGATTTGTCTCCATTGCTGAGCTGCAAATAGGATATTTCTTAAATAGGATATTACAAATAGGATATTTACAAATAGGATATTTCTTAAAATGTTTGACTGAAGCAATCTAGAACTAAGGAGAAATTTCCTAACAGTGAGAACAATTAACCAGTGGAACAGCTTGCCTTCAGAAATTGTAGGTGCTCTATCACTGGAGGCTTTTAAGAAGAGATTGGAAGGCCACTTGTCTGGAATGATATATGGTCTCCTGTTTGAGTAGGAGGTTGGACTAGAAGACTTCCAAAGTCCCTTCTAACTCTGTTGTTCTTTTATTCTGTACATCCCTGTAACTTAAATCTATTCAAATTAAACCTGGCCCAGAGAACAGAAAATTACAACTTTCAAATTTTCAGTCTCAATGCTGCAGTTATGAGCTGCATAATAATTTAAAAATGTTTCAATTTAAATGCTTAAATAAACGAAGGTCTTGATATTGTGATCACCCACAAAACATCTCTATAAAATAGACCAGTGATGGCAAACCTTTTAGAGACCGAGTGCCCAAATTGCAACCTAAAACCCACTTATGCATCGTCGTGTGCCGGGGGAGTGTGGCCCATTGGCTGGGTGTGGCCAATTGGCTGGGTGTGGCCAATTGGGTGGGTGTGGCCCATTGGCTGGGTGTGGCTGCGGTGGTAACAGCAGACTGGGTGGGACTAAAAAGTTCAATCAATCAATTCCAACTTTGCAAGATCTTTTTTTTCCCTGCGAGAAGTTGAAATTGACTGATTGATTGAAACTTTTTTTTTTTTTGCACACGGCGGCGGAGGCCTAAAGCCAAAAGGTTTTACAAAATCCAGCTGAAGGCCTAGGACTGGGGCGATGGCGTGTGTGCCCACAGAGAGGGCCAATAGGTTCGCCACACTGAAATAGACCATTTTAAAAAACTGATAAAGAATTCTGTCTGGCAGCTGAACTTCTTTCTGTAGTGCCAAGTCAGCTACATAACAGACATGAACCTGACCCCTGTGTTTATTCTCACCTCCACCAAAGTCTTTAGCGTCATTTAGTCCTGGCACAGAAAAAAATCATTTTGGATCATGCCCAAAGTCTAATGAATTGTCAGTAAGTGTATTTGAATGTGAATGTTAACAACTTTGCTTTATTTCATTAGATTTACAGGGCAAGGCTAAATGATTTAAACAAGCTGGCAATAGACTAAGATGGAGGCCTAGTACAGGATTTCTAGCTTTAGAATAATTGATTTCCCCTTTTTTACTACAAAAAGAATAGGAGCCAATAATGTGTGCCACAAGAGGGCACTGGAGTAAGTGGCAGCTCATCCTGCATATGGCAGTGAGAGCTGTTCTACTGTGTTCCAGAACTAATATTGATCGATTTTTCTCACTCTGCTGGGGACTAAAGAGACACGACATGCTGGATTCCAAAAGGAGGATGATAGGCTGAATTCCTGGGAAACACCTGTGGGAGGAAGATGATTGAATATCCCACCATCTGATATTAATAGTGCAGAAGCTTTAAGTGGGATTCCAATAAAAGAGGTTATTTTCAGCTCAATATTTTAGTTCAAGGTTGAAATGAGCGATCGTTGGTGCTCTCTGAGCTTGCTTGTTTTCTTGCAGACGTTTCATTACCCAAACTAGGTAACTTCATCAGATGTTATCTAGTTTGGGTAATGGAAGTTCTGCAGAAGAATAGTCCATGAACAAAGACAATAATAGCAATATAGCAATATAATTTAGACTTATAACTGCTCCGTAGTGCTTTACAGTACTCGCTGGGCAATTTACAACATCAGCATAGTGCCTCAAACAATCTGGGTCCTCATTTTACTGACTTCAGAAGGATGGAAGGCTGAGTCAACCTTCTGCCCCATCACGATTAAGCTCCTGGCTGTGGCAGAGTTAGCCTGCAATACTGCATTCTAACCACTGCACTACCAATCAGTAAGATTTCAGATGACACCAGCTCATTTTATTACCAATTTTTCCACAAATCTAGTGCTTATAATACATAGAATGGCCACCCCCCTCCTGGCAGAGGAGTGTGCTGATCCATAGTCTCTGCTTACCACCAGGAGCCATAGTGGCACAGTGGCTAGAATGCAGTATTGCAGGCTAACTCTGCCTATTGCCAGGAGTTTGATCCTGACCAGCTCAAGGTTGACTCAGCCTTCCATCCTTCCAAGGTTGGTAAAATGAAGACCCAGATTGTTGGGGGCAATATGCAGTCTCTGTAAACCGCTTAGAGCAGACATGTCAAACTCGCGATGTCACGTGACATATCGGGACGGTTTTGCCATTGCCAGCAATGGGGTGGGCGTGGCTTCCGGATGACGCATCCACCCCTGGCTTAGAGAGTGCATCCACCCCTGGCTTAGAGAGTGCATCCACCCCTGGCTTAGAGAGTGCAGTAAAGCACTATGAAGCAATATATAAGTCTAAGTGCTATTGCTATTTATTGTGCAAAATGACAATCAAGCTTTTTAAAAAGATAGACCCTTTTTAGCTTCTAACTCCCAAATGGAATTAATCCATCATGCTAAGCCATGGTATGGTTAACCCTATTTTGGAGTCCTTGGTGCTCCCCAAGTTTTGTTGTTTGCTTGCAGACATTCATTACCCCACTAGGTAACCTCATCACTGCTAGTGATTGTGGAGTTGCCATTGGCAGGGCAAGCTATTGTATATAAGCAGTAAGTAAACCCCCACACTCACTACCAGTGTTGATGTTAGCTAGGTGGGTAATGAAACATATGCAAGAATACAACAAAGCTCAGAGGGCACCAAGAACTCAACAGTTCAACCCTGAATTACATATACTCCTACTGTAAACATGCTTTACCTAATAAACCACATGTGTATGAATTTACACATTACATTCAACCAAAATCAAACAATCCATAGCAAGGGATTGGATGAGAAAACCTCCAAGGTCTCAACTCGGTTATTCTGTTATAGTGTGGCACCATTGTGGAATTCAACCAGAAGTCACCAATATCATCTAAGATGGGCAGCTTTAGACTTTTTTCTTTTGCCATATTGATAACACATGAAAAGCAACTGATTAGTTTTCCCCATAGTCATATTATGAGTGATCTCAGAATAAATGCATATGAAGAACACTCATTTCAACTCTCTGAATACCAGTTTCCTGTGCCTATATAGGCAGCTAACTTGGCACAAGCAGATCCCAATACTGCAGATATATTCTCCACCAGTCTCAATGGATGTGCTCAGCACCAATTTCTAGAGCCTTGAAGACTATCTGATATAATGTTTCCACCCATTTAATGTAGGAAACCCATTGGGTAGCATGCCTAGGAAACTGGTGCTTAACCTTTGTCCAAAAACTTTCAGTAAGAGAAAGAACCCAGGCCTTTTAAGGGCATTGGCTTGGTTTGATTGACATCTAAAATCTTGTATTCAAAGCTCTTTAGACTAGTACAAGGGTCTATGGCAGTGTTTCTCAACCTTGGCAGCTTGAAGATTCTGGGGTTTGAAGTCCATACATCTGCAAGCTGCCAACGTTGAGAAATGCTGGTCTACTGTATTCAACATGCGGACTTTCAGCATTTCAACATATTAATGTGTATCCTGTCAGTCCTGTCTCTTTCAGATTAGACATATTTATGTCTTTCAAATTCTTTTTATGGGATTTGTTTTTCACTCTGCAGTTAAACTCTGATAATTTGTTTAGAATCCATTTTGTTTCCACTTTAAAAATGTGGCTACCCAAAAATCCAATCCTGGTTTAACTTTCTTCTGCAGTTAAGAATTACCTTGTTTGGCCTATAGGCAGAGCCCTGAGTTGCTTCCCAGGAGGAGAAAAGCTATTTGAAAACTCTTTTGAATGTAATAACCATAGGGGGACGTACAGGAACCAAATTAAATATACAGTTGGCTCAGTATATCCCTGCCTCTTCTTAAATTAATCTTGCACGTGTTTCCAATTGGGAAATCACCCAAGCTTGCATGAGAGAGAGAGAGAGAGAGAGAGAGAGAGAGAGAGAGAGAGAGAGAGAGAGAGAGAGAGAGAGAGAGAGATGTACAAAGGGAAAGAAGGAAGGGGGCCAAGATGGGAAACCTATTTCGAAACATTCAGAACAGATTTTGCCAGAGGAAGTATGAACACCTGTTTTGCAAGCCAAATGCTTGATTGTAAACATCAGCAGTTAAAAGGACAGTCTCTTTTTACCTATAACTTTGGAGAACCACTGCCAATTGGTATCAGCTGTGGCAGATAAGACAGTGTAGTTTTAATTTATTAAATAGATTTATATGGCCATCCAACTAGCACACGGTGATTCCAGTCAGCATACAACCTTAAAAATCAACAATATAACACCAACCAAACCACCCACCCACTCCTCCACAAACCACGATTATACAAGCCACTTTACTGACTCCAAATCAATCTGGGCTCCCCAAGCCCACTGACAAAACCATGTTTTCACAGCCTTCTGGAAAAGTAGCAAGGAAGGGCCAATCTTATTTCCTGTCACCAAAGAAAGATGAAGCTAATTGGGTTGAAATTCGTGGCACCAAAGAAAATGCTGGCCCACAAAGGCCAGCATAAGATGCTGGTTTAGAAACCAGGAGATCTTTGCCACATATTCTCCCACAGGAATAGCTGTGAGAAATATATTGAGCTAAGAGAGAAACAGGTCTAACACACTTAGTGAAATTTCATAGTTGACAGTGATACATCGTAAGCTCTGCTTCGCATAATCTTTCTCGTTGATCAGTATTTATTTTAATTTTTAAATGATATGATCAGCCATTTGTTTGAAATGGTATAGGATCTCCTGCTCAAGCAGAGGGTTGGACTAGAAGACCTCCAAGATCCCTTCCAATTCTATTATTCTATGTTTTATATTCCTTTTAAAGTACTTTATATGAAAGGGCTCCTTTGATTTGTGGTTCAAAGACAAAAAATCTGCAGTTGAAACTTGACTGCAGATATACAGTTCTTGTGCACTTTCAGAATCCCTAAATTCAACATATGGTACTTCTTTAAGAGTATATTTTAAAAAAAAAAACATCAGTGCCAGAAAAAAATTGCAGCCTTGCAATAAGATCACATATGTTTGTCCAAAATGAAGCATCTCTGTAGAAATTCCAAACTGATTAAAATAATGTTTTATTTCCACAACATATACTTAACCAGCAGAATTCACTGCCACCCAACATGGCAAATTGGATGGTGGATTGAAATATAATAGTTTTGATGTCTGCATATCATCTACCAACCTAGAACTAAGGAGAAATTTCCTGACAGTTAGAACTATTAATCACTTGCCTCCAGAAGTTGTGAATGCTCCAACACTGGTGGTTTTTAAAAAGAGACTGGACAGCCACTTGTCCGAAATGGAATAGGGTTTCCTGCCTGAGCAAGGGGTTGGACTAGAAGACCTCCAAAGTCCCTTCCAGCCCTATTCTTCTAAAGTCTGCAATATTATAGGCAAGAAAGTGAAATATCAACTGGTAGGGGGAGTTGTATAAAACATCTATTGCCTTACTATGCATGCCAGGGAGCTTTCTGGTTAGTTGCTGCATGACACAGAAGCTTGGAAGCTTTGATCTGGACCAGAACTGACTCCATTTCTGACTGTGGGCTAATCATGTATTAATTCACATTTACCTAGCTTGTTTTAGAGGGCTGTGAAGATCAGTTGATGAGAGAGAAAAATCTTGGACACCAGCCAGAGTTTCTCAAGGCAGAAGAAACGTTATTCACAAATGGTCTGATTGGTGTTTTGATTTCCTGCATGAGGATTCTTCTCCCCAGCACCATTAAAAGGCCCTATACTCCAGCAGAAAAATATGCCAGCTTAAAAAAAAAATGCTGACTGCACTTCCAACACCTATTCCTCTCAGGGACTCCAAAGCAGACTCACAGATGTGCAGCTGTAACATGGGGGGAAAGGGGCTGAAGAAGTTCTTCTACCCCACCTCCCATCAACTGTGGCAAGGGAAAAAGAGGGAGAGGTTTCTTAGCCATCATTCCCATGGGGTAAAATATGGGGAGTTAGTTTTCTTTCCTCCTTCCCTATGCCCCTATTTCTGCCTCTATAAAAGCGTGTCTCCAAGGTATGGGTTTTTTAAAAAAGAAAAGTCAAAATGATGGGTTCATTGGTGCAATCGAAGCTGTATCTGTTTTGTGTGTGTGTGTGTGTGTTATGTGTGCAGCACACATAAAACCCAGCTTCAATTGCACTATTGTTGCCACCAACTTGGTTTTTTAAACTACTTCTTCTGGACACTCCTGCATCTATACTGCATCTATAGGTGGCAAGAAAAGTGAGGGGGGGGAGAGAGAGAGAGAGAGAGAGAGAGAGAGAGAGAGAGAGAGAGAGAGAGAGAGAGAGAGAG
>NW_015387792.1:18757-29009 GCF_001527695.2 Protobothrops mucrosquamatus | reverse complement strand
GCTGCGCAACCACACTCTCAACAACCTTCGCCACAAAGCGAAGGTTGGAGACCGGGCGATAGTTGGCCAATACATCTGGGTCCAGGGAGGGCTTCTTAAGGAGGGGCCTCACCACCGCCTCCTTTAAGGCCGTGGGAAAGGCACCCTCCCCTAAAGAAGCGTTTACAATTCCCTGGAGCCAGGCTCGTGTACCCTCCCGCTCATTTTGACTTGGATTAGAAAACTTCCTGCAGGGCAGTCCCCAAACTTTGGGATTTAGCTCTGAAGTAGCAAGACATCTTGCTCGCTAAGCTACTTCGATTGACAAGTGGCACAATCTCAGAAATACGTGTTGCAAGAAGAGATGTTTGTACATTCAGCCTGCAGTGTTACAGCCAGGATCACTTGAATGGGATTTCTGCTGATTCTTAGGGGTTTCTCCAGGGGAAATCACATTGCTCAGGTTCAGTTTCATATCTCAGCAGAAATTTGGCTCAGAGTTCTTGGAGTCTGCTAGAGTGTGAGGGCCGAGAACAAAACTACTCCCTTGCTGTTTCATCTATGACCTCCCTTTCTTGTACTTATTCTCCTGGTCTTATAGTTCCATGTCACTGGAAACTCCTCCTACTCTATATTGCTTAATAACTCTCAGATAAAGTGGATAAGCAATAAATGAAGAAGCTATAAATTATACAAAAGAGCAAACAATTCTTCACACAATTTACAGAATTCACTGTTGCATAAGGAGGGTGAAGCCACTGATTTTGAGAATGTCAGGCTAACTGATTTCATGGAATGATCACTTTTTCCATTTGGAGATTTGATCACGGAAGACAAGTTCCCCAGTCTTTCTTGCCCTTGCCTCCCCCATCCCAGAGAAGCTGATCAGGCCAACTTATGGACAGAGAATTGTTTCATGATTTTTCAACCCAAGAGCAAAATAGAACCTCTAAAAGCAGAATAGTTATATCCTGTAGAGCCAAGCATAATCCTACACACTACCCACACACGCACCTTAATTTTTTCTGTTGATAACACCAAATCATCTCATATCCCAACAGTAGCATTCTTCCCCCTTCTCTGTTCGGGATCAACTTCTTATTTAACCAATCTAGGATCTTCCCAATATTGCTCAACTACAACTCCAAGAGACCTAATTTGGTGTCATAGTTAAAGACACTGGACTAAAAGCTTGAATTCAAATTCTGCCTTAGATCCAGAAATCAGCTGGCTGGCTTTGAGCCAGTCACTCTTTCTCAGCCCTAGAAAGAATAACTAGCATTCATTCTAATGTTGCCAAGAAAACTGCATGGTTTTGTTCATGTAGTTGACAGGAATCAAGTGATTCAAAGGCACACCAGCAGAGCTACACCCACCTTCACACCCTCTAAGGAACTTCAATTAATACAGACAGTTCTAAAGCACCTCACGAAAACAGAGAAAAATGTACTCGGAAAAAGATTGGCCCAACTCATCAGGAAGGCTTTAAACTAAAATTGAGGGGGAAGGGTGACCAATCTTTAGAATCTCTAGAACACAAAACCAGTCATAAATCCCAAGAAAGCAAATCAAACAATGAGGTAGGGAGTGGTGAGAAAAAAGAAAAACTCAAACAGCATTCAGGAGATGCAGGAAATATACCCACAGACAGGCATAAAGGTCTTAAATGCTTATATACCAATGCTCAAAGCTTGGGAAACAAACAGGGTGAACTAGAAGCAATAGTACACGAGGGTGGGTATGACATAGCTGGCATTACAGAAACCTGGTGGGACAAAACCTATGACTGGAATGTACCAGTCATTTATGTACCATAAATTACTTGGATGAGGGAACAGAAGGGGAACTCATCAAATTTGCAGATGACACTAAACTGCCAGGAATAGCCAACATCTCAGAAGACAAGCTCAGGATCCAAAAAGATCTTGACAAACTTGAACAATGGGCGCTATCCAACAAAATGAATTTTAATGTGGAAAAAAGCAAAGTTTTACATTTAGCCAGGAAAAATCAAAGGTATAAATATAGATTTGGTGAGACCTGGCTCAAAAACAGTAACTGTGAGAGGGACCTTGGAGTCCTAGTGGACAATCACTTGACCATGAGCCAGTAGTGTGCAGCAGCCACCAAAAAAGCTAATACAATCCTGGGTTGTATAAAAAGAAGCATAGAATCAAGATCACGCAAAGTATTATTACCACTTTATAAAACTCTAGTAAGACCACACCTGGAATACTGCAACCAATTTTGGTCACCATACTACAAAAATGATGTTGAGGCTTTGGAAAAAGTTCAGAGAAGAACAACTAAAATGATCAAAGGCCCGGAGACTAAAACATATGAAGAACTCTGGAGGACTTGGGTTTGGCTAGTCTAAAGAAAAGAAGAAACAGGGGTGACATGATAGCAGTATTCTGGTATTTGAGGGCTGCCACAAAGAAGAGGCCATCAAATTATTCTCTAAAGCACCAGAGGGTAAGACAAGAAACAATGGTTGGAAACTGATCAAAGAGAGAAGCAACCTGGAATTAAGGAGAAACTTCCTAACAGTGAGGACAATTAATCAGTGGAACAGCTTGCCTTCAGAAATCGTGGGTGCTCCATCACTGGAGGTTTTTAAGAAGAGACTAGACAGTCACTTGTCTGAGATGGTATAGGTTCTCCTGCTTGAGCGGTGGGGCTGGACTAGAAGACCTCCAAGGTCTCTTCCAGCTCTATTCTATTCTATTCTATTCTATTCTATTCTATTCTATTCTATTCTATTCTATAGGGACAACTAGGTCAGTGGTGGCGAACCTATGGCACGGGTGCCAGAGGCGGCACTCAGAGCCCTCTCTGTGGGCTCGCGCGCCATCGGCCCAGTCCTAGGCCTTTAGCTGGGTTTTATAAAACCTTTTCCCTTTAGGCCTCCGCCGCCATGTACAAAAAAAATTGGTTCAATCAATCAATCAATTTCAACTTCTTGCAGGAAAAAAAAAGATCTTGCAAAGTTGGAATTGATTGATTGAACTTTTTAGTCCCACCCAGTCTGCTGTTACCACCGCAACCACACCCACCCAATGGGCCACACCCACCCAGCACCCTACGATGCATAAGTGGGTTTTGGGTTGCAGTCTGGGCACTCGGTCTCTAAAAGGTTCGCCATCACTGAACTAGGTAATATCGTAAGGGCTAGTATAGAATTTGGTCTCTGTTTATGTACAGTAGCTTGCCCTACAGTGGGATGGGGTGGGGAGTATGGTTTTCTCCTTAATATTGCCTTGGTTAGGGTATTGTTTTCTGCTTTACTGTTTCTCTGTTATTAATCTCCACTTATCTGGATGTTGGCTACTGGTAAGGATTTGTTCTGGTCTTTTTCTTTCCTTAATTTATTGTCCCTTTTGAATGGCTGTAATTGTGATTTATCTCCATGCATCTATTGATGATTCATTTGTCTGAAGCCAAACTTCCAGGAATTCCCTAGAATTTTTGCATTTAGCTCGATCTAGGATGCTCACAATTGAAACTATGGTTGAGTTTGTCCATGTGTTGTGAGAATAAAAAGTTTTCATTGTGTTTTTTACTACTAGTTGGTGTTCATGGATGCACTCTCCTAGTCTTCTGCCTATCTATCCTACATAGGGACTGTTACAGTCCTTACACTATATATTGCAAATACTCCAACTTTTTTCATCTTGAGCTATTGAGTCTTTTGGTTTACTTAAGATGTTTTGGAGGGCTTTAGATGGTTTGTGTGCTACAATGATTTTGGTTTGTGTGGTTGTAATAGTCTGTTGGTTATTTCTGAGATTTTTGATGTATGGTAGTATTTTCTTTTTCAAAGCTTGTGTTGTTTGTGCTCTGGTGGGTGAGTGCTCAGGCACTTTTTGATAAAATTGTGCTGTATCCATTTTGTTGGAAGATGTTATATAGAGGCCTGTTTCTTTTTTCTGGTGTTCTGGATTGCTGCAGTGCATTTGTAGTTGTCTGAATAAGGTTTTTACACAGCTCCTCTTGTGGGAGATTGGTTGTTACTTTGGTAATAGAGCAAACAGAACATTTGGGTAGCGTGTGTTCTCTCTCTCTCTCTCTCTCTCTCTCTCTCTCTCTCTCTCTCTCTCTCTCTCTCTCTCTCTCCCTCTTGCTATTTTGTTCAATCTTTCTTTAAAATGTATTTCTCAAATTTCTGAATTTCAGGAGAGTAATCACATAAACTCTGACAGTTATGAATGTCCACACAGTATGTTTGGATATATATTAAAAGAGAAGTTACTCCATCTATCCCTGAATTTTCTAGCCCAGTTCTCCCAGTTTTAGAGCTTCTAGATGTATTGGATTGGTCTTGAACTATAAAAGATCTCTCCTGTTGTCAGAGATCAAAGAGGCATTCAAGATGAAGGGTGCAATTGTGGCAATGAGGCAAGAGGAACTTTCTGTTGATCACCTAATTTTGCAATTGAGGCTTTGCAACTGAAAGCAGTGTTGCTGTATCCCTGTGCTAGAGCAGAAAAAGGTCATTCAAGACAGCAAATGCTGTTTCCAGAAAGACAGTGATTCACTTCCTTGGGTTGAAGAGTGGACAGTGTTCTCATTGTAGGGATTCTGGACATGCCCACTTTCCAGATCCTGGGATTCCCATCGCGCTGGCAAGACTGGGTGGAACTTCAATACAAAATTGCCAGCACACCAGTAATTAGGAATTGGGTAGGCAACAGAGACTGCACCATGATAAGTGCAGAAACATAGGTAAACACCAACAATTGTCTTATTTCTGTAAACTTGGAGAAGCTATTTGGAATCTTAGAATAGCAGTTAACTCAATTTTCTCTTTAAATGAAGAGATCACTTACCCACAGGCAAGAGGCTATGGTATTCCTGCAGTGCCAGGATGTAGCTAACATCACAGCCCAGTGCTAGTCACTGTTACTACTAGAAGAATTTTTCAAAAGCATAACCTCAAATAGAGGACTTCTTGGTTTCTTAGTTGTCCAAGAATGAATGAAACTTACAAGATGCTTACAATAGCCAATGCAATTTCTTTTTTTTCCTGCTTCTTTGTATCTAGACTAGCTATATAAGTTTGCTTTACCTTTTCTTGGGCAAGATTTCCTTGCCCATGGAAACACTGCCAAAATTGTTCTTCTTGTGCTTGAGCAAACTCTGCATACTCTTAATAATGGCACTGGACAAATTGTATCTTGATTAAATTGATGGACCTAAACCTCATCACTTACCCAGCTGAGAAGAAAGAAACTGAAGAAACTCACAAACTTTGCTCTAACAATGCCTATCCACTGATCACAAACATGTTATTTAATAATCTGTTTGAAGACGTTGCTCAGTACAGAGGTCAAGCTGATAAATCTTCAGTTATCTGATTCCTCCCCCTTCCCTATTTCATGACTTCTTTTCCTTCTTCCTTCTTCCTTCTTCCTTCCCTGGTGACTGACTGGGCAGAATACTAAAATAATTAGTAGAGTCGATCTGAAAAAAGCAGACAAATTAGTAGAGTCGATCTGAAAAAAGCAGGACAAATACAAAGAGATCTGGATGGCAATTTTAGCATGTCTTGTCCTCTATGATGACCCCGGTTAAGAACATAAGCATGGCTTGACCAGATTAAACCTTCACTTTACAACACAGAATAACAGAGTAGAAAGGGAACTTGAAGGTCTTCTAGTTCAACCCTCTACTCAAGTAGGAGACCCTATACATTCTGGACAAATGGCTGTCCAGTCTCTTCTTTAAAATCTCCCGTGACGAAGAGGAAGGGGAAGAAGAAATTGTTCTCTCTTATCCTTTCCTCAACTCCAATACCCATGGATACTAGCATAACCCAAACTAGCTAGGCCTCCATTGCCTTTCTGAGAGAAGACAGGCACAAAATAGGAGTTAAGAAGTCCAGCATTCCCACTACCATCCATTACCAGCTCCTCACTTTGTCCTCATAATGGAACTATATATTCTTTAGCTTACTTTTTATTTCCAGAATAACTGCTTTTTGCTGGCCTGCCAAAAGAGAGGCTGTCTGTGTCTTAATCAGTAGTGTATGACGTCGGTTTTATACACTTCAGAATTAACGAGTAAGAAGGTTTCCTCATGTTAAACCGTCAAACCAGATCAAAGGTCCCAGTCACCAAACTAGTCAATTGAACCTTCGGTACCTCCATTAGTCGATTGTCGTCGAAAGTTAGTGATTGGTTTACAAGTATGAAGGAAAAAAGTGGGGGTCCAGAAAGGTCGTAAATGCCAAAGGGGCTGATGTTGGCAACATATAATTGCTGCTTATGTTGTACATTGAAAATACAGTACTTGTTTTTCAATATGACTAGGAAATCTGCCCATCTACTGTGAAATCTCTGAGAATAGATTTCAATATGAACATGCTTCCTATGTATTTGTTCAGCCATGTATTTCTTCCATATGAACAGTGAAATTATTCTTTATCTGAGCCTGTAGATCTAGACTGGAAAGCTCCAGATGTCTACTAGGTAGCAGCAAACATATGCAGGCGATTGAAATTCTCTACTGTCATGTAAAGGTCATCCATAGTTTTGTGGTCCAGCAGCCATAGTTTTTTTCCATATTGTAGACCAGTGTTTCTCAACCTTGGCCACTTGAAGATGTGTGGGCTTCAACTCCCAACTTTGTTGGCTGGGGAATTCTGGGAGTTGAAGTCCACACATCTTCAAGCAGTCAAGATTGAGAAACACTGTTGCAGAGACTATAGAATTTTTGCACCTAAGCCCTATGCATCTTAGGAAAAATAGCATATTGAATTGTTGGAGACTTGGCAGAATTCCAGCCCTTCCTATCTGAGTGCTTGGTGGATGAGTGGACCATTTTCTCAACTTACCTAGCTAGGATAGCTACTGTATTCTGGGAGCATCTAAGCTGGCTAATATCAGTACTGTACTACTTGCATTTTTGGATTTGTGTCTATCTTACTTTACTCAAGTCTGTTTAGGGCCAGTTTTTAAGAGAATTCTATACTAATTCATCAAGCCTCTCTCACCCCAATGAGTTTTACTCGTCTTTTCCAGCATGGATTGTTTGATGTGGCTTCTGGTTATTTTGATCTTATTTTTGTATTTTGTATTTTGTAATGTATTGACAGAATTTTTGCCTTCAGCAGCTGTGAGAAAGTGACAGTGAAACTGAGAGAGACACTATTATGTAATTTTTACTAGCTTTTAATACTGCAAGCACTTTCTGCCTTTCGTTGCCCTTTAATTAACTCTTTACATTCCTCCCAAACATATGTGTGTTTGGAGTCAAGATACACACACAAAACCATCATATATCTGTGCATTTTCCCCTTAAGTAAATAACTTTGCACTACCCTCTGTTAAATTTTATTCTGTTAATTTCAGCTCATTTCTCCAGCATACCAAAACTGTCTTAATTTTTATTTCTCTATTCTAAATTATTAGCTGTCTCATCCAATTTTGTATGATCTGATTTCCACCCTTCATCCATATCAGTAATGAAAATATGAAAGAACAAAGTATGAAGGACTTCTTTCCTTCCAGTCTTTATTAAACTGGAATAGTATATGTGTCTAAGGCTAGAGTATAGTTTAAGGACTAAATCTCTAGCATAGATAAGGATGAAAAGAAATCTAGCTCTAAGTTAAAAAATGTCTTTAGTTTAAGAATCAGAAATCTGACTGGCATTTTATTTTAGCAGACCCAGAAAATTATCCACCTAATGTTTCCATGTAAAGCAACCTATTGTTGGAATTTTCTGTAGGTAAGAACCATAGGTTCGATATTCAATGTACAGAAAAAAGTTCTGGGTTAAAGTAGATGTCATATGAGCAACCTATGCTTATTAGAGCTACACCAAGAGTGGGAAGATAATTTATTCTTATGACTCCTGTAAAATTCCTACACTAAGATTTCCTGCTTAGCCTTTGAATGATGTATTGGAGTCATCCAAGGCAAAAAAGCAGATTTTCATAGGACAAAAAACTAATCTGATTTATTCTAATACAAACACATTTAATATGATAATTTCTCATGTGCCTAATAATATTCCCCTTCCCTGCAGGGTTGTCTGCATAAATAAAACTAAAACTAAAATTCCTAACTCACTATGACAAAGATTTCAACAAGCTTCAGTGCAGCTTCTGGCCTAAACTTCATACAGCTGTTCTTCCAAGGCAGTTTATAAATGTACATTCAAAAGAACGTTTGGATCTTCTGCCCCCAAGCCAGCTCCTAGAAATCCTGTTATGTAAGTTGCTAAACTCATTTGGGCCTACTTATTACACAATAATTCCATTAACATATACACAAGAGAAGAAGGTGGAGTTCCTTACCCCGGCACATAAGACTTGGAACTGCAGCTTCAGCTTTGTGAAGCTGGAGTTTAGCAAAGTTCGTGAAAGAGTTCTCTTTTGAAAACAAAAACAACGTTCAGACACACGTTCAGAAGAAACAGTCTCTTCCTTTCAACCTTTCCAACAGGCCTCATAACATTATCTTTGGGAACTAGAGACCAGCAAGTTGGGGTAAACAACTATCCAACTGTATTGCTCAAGCATTCAGTTGTAGGAAAATTGAAGGGGTGGGGGGGGGAGAGATAAAAATTAATTCGTTAATTATGAAACTGCTTAAATATGGCTAAGTAAACCCAATATGAGCTGCTTGGATCTACTTGGATAGGCAATGCCACTCTAAGGCACAAAAGGCTTTCCTAGATCAATTGCTAAAAATGGCAGGCCTGGACCTGGAACTTTTGTTTTCAAAGAGATAGTTTACAGGCTAAACTATGTTTTATTTAACTGTTTATTGAAAATCCACAAGTAGTTGAGTTGACACAACCTACTACCCTGCAAAATATCCCAACCAAGTATTTAATGTGCAAGCATAATGATCATAGCCACTGAAATATTTGACTGGATTCACATAGGGTGAAAAGGGAATGGGCAGTTTCTATCTCAGTGGGTGGCACGAACCCATAAATCAGCTAATTCCATAAACCTTAGTTAAGTTAACCATGGAAAACCCTGTAGTGTGCATACAGCTATTGAGTATAATATCAGTTACTTGGAAAAAATATACTTTAAACTTGTACGGAAAAGGATAGTCAAGATTTCTCTTCCCTGTGGATGGAAAGTTAAAGTACCTTGTTTATTTTTTATTTTTAGTTTAGATAGGGGCTACTGGGAAACAGGTAATAAAATTACTTAAAGATGTGATTACAGATAATAAAATTACTTAAAGATGTTCTATAAAGATTTATAGAACAAAATTTGCTGTGAGAGACTTGTTCACATAAAGCAATTTATGAGGTTTGGTAAGACAGCCTATATAAGATATAGGGATAACCATTGGCTATGAAATATAATTAGACAACACCATGAAGAACGAGAAGTCTATCACTGAGCAAACGACTATAAGAAATTATCATTTGTCAGTGGAGTTCAAGAGTAGGAATAGACAAGGAAAACAAAAAACTGACCAGAAAAGTTCTATATGTAGCTGTAACAGTAACAGAGTTCAAGAAAATTATTTGTTTGTTTGTTTTTTTACTTATATAGTTATGTATCTCGCATAAGTGGAGATACTCTGGATAGCTTACATAATAATTAAAAAATATAACTGTCAACAAAGCCAAGAGATGGCTACTATCACAGACTTGGGGGCCCAGGACACGGCATAAAACCAAGGTTTTAGAGCCTTGCAAAGGGCCAGCATGGTCAGAGCTAACTTAATCTCAAGTGGCATGATGTTCCAAAGGATGGACATCATGGTAGAAAAAGCCTTTCTCCTGGGCCCCACTAATCAACACACCTTAGCTGACAGCACCAGGAGGATGCCCCTCCAGCCAGACTTAGTGGGATGGGTAGAAATAAATGCAAACAAACAAACAGGTAAAAAGAAATGAATTGTGGTAATTACTGATTCTCCATTGTGGATGACTGAGTGACTGCTTGTTGCTGAGTAAGCAAATGTTTTTGCAGAGGAGGAATATAAGGCGGCTAGTTTCCAGAGAAATGTAACAGAATCTTGGCCAAAAAGTTCAGCAGAAAAGTTTGACAGAAAGATCCCTAATAAATTTTCCTGCTGAGTTGACAGTATGCTTTTGGCATACTGTTAGATCGCGCAGGCAGTAAGACACGAGTCGAGTGACAGTCAGCTCTTGGTTTATTGGCAAGGCATAAAGTAAATCCGGACTGGCTCTCTGGGCCAGGGGAGCCCTCTTTTATGGGATTCCCCTGGCTTGTAATCACACAATTCCATTGGCTGGCAAGACCCTGTTGCTAGTTAGCCAACCAGCAACGGGC
>NW_015387792.1:1771-18313 GCF_001527695.2 Protobothrops mucrosquamatus | reverse complement strand
GTCATCTAAAAGATGGACTGTGTGGTTTGCCATCGCAGCTGCCACAGACGCTGGGGCAGCTCCGTCTTCTGTGTTCGGTTTTGTTCCACTGGGGGACCCTGGAAAGGGTCAAAAGTTGCCCTGTAGGGGCAACGAGTAAGGAGGGGACCCCCACTTGATCGTGGGAGGGCGGCAGCCGTTCCGCTTGATCTGGGACAGCCCTCCAAACCGGCGGAGGAAAGACCAGCCATAGCGATATGGCTCGTCACTAGGCTGCAGACAGCCGAAGTCAAACTTACCACCAGGCACTTCTAAAGCAACGCGGATGAAACTGGGTGAGATCCGATCTCCTCTGTAAGTTCCTAAGTATTTTTCTTCCTATAAAAGCTGCCAAAAGTATCTTTCCCCCTGTGAGGAGAGAGGGAAGGGAATTTCTATCCCACCCTCTAAGAATAGCAGCGACTGACTACCCAGGGGAGTTAAAGAACTAAAAGAATAACTTTAATCTAATTGGATTTATATGTTTCTGAAACTTGGGGCCCAAAAGTTTTCTTATTTTCACTGTAGACTTTTGTTTTTATCTATAAAATAAAAATAAAATTGGAAAAAATTTGGACTTAAAAAACCTTAAGCGGCATTGGTGACATCTTGTGGTGAAGCTTGGTATTACAACTTGTTATTGCCTAAAGAAGACTTGGCTTGAAGCCCAGACTACAGATAAGACTCTTTTAACTTTGATAAACACCACCTGTGAGAAGTTCAGCTGTAAAGAGAACTTCTGGGTGGCATGGCTGGCCTCCTTGAACTATGCATGTAAACCTTTATTGATTTTTAGAGCTGTATATGGGGAATTGCCTTCCTACTTTTTTATCTGAGGAATATTGGTCATTACTGGAGATGATGAAATACCTTGGATTATAAAATCTTACTTGACAAACGACTTTTACTATAAAGACTACCTACAAACATGTGAAATAGAGGTCCCATACCCAGCTATAAAATTATTTTCATTGTCTGATTTCAAAGTCTTCAACTTAACGCACCATTAAAAGAAGACAGATGAAGACCAGAAAAAGATTTTTTCCATGTTAAAAGCAATACATGAAACCATCCTTTCAGCTTGTGACGAAATAAGATGTTACAGAAAAGAACAAGATGTCAGTTTAGATATACAAACCCAAATTCTGACTACAACTAAAAAACTAACAATGCAGAAGGTAACAGAAGAACTGGAACAATCAAATACTAAGACAGAGGACTCAATTGACCAACAAATACAGTCAATGGAATATCCAAAAAAGGGACTGACAACACTGAAAATGGAAAAGACTTTCTATATAAATCAGAAGAAATTTGAGGAGCAAGAAGAATAATAGACTGAATGGAAGATAAACATACCAGGACAATTATGGGGATTTGGAATAATAGGGAGATGATTTAAGGAATACAAATGGGCTAGCCCTTCCCAAAAAATGACAACTAAATGGTCTCTCTTATTCCAAACAATATATATATAATAATAGAGGGAGATCTATTTGATGATTTAAAAGCGTTGACATGGAAGGCTAGCTGGCAAAGAAAGAAAGCAAGAATAAGGCTGAAGAAAATTAGGGTTTTGATTTATCAGAGAGGATTTTATATTACAAATTAGAGGGTCAAAGGGAGAAGTTAAGATAAGGGAAATTTTGGTCATTAAATTTAAAGCATTTGGAAATCAGTTGAAAATAAGGATGCTATTTGTTTAATACTGAAAAATTATACCCAAAAGAAAAAAAATTATGAATATGTTTGATTTATTGATGGGAAATGGATAACTTTTAAGAAATAGAACAAGATTATACCCAAATAGGTAAGATGTATATTTTGAATATTAGATTCTGTTATGAATTGAGATAAAGGAAACTTTGGTTACCTAAAACCTGGAAATTATAAATATCAAATATTAAATTTGAATATTGATGGGAAACTAAAAATTGGGGAAAACCCCCAATAACAGGACATTGATTGACTGTAAAGATTGAATGTAAAAGTAATTAAGATATGTATAAGCTAAAAAATTATTGATAAACGTAATAATGATGTTTCTATTTAGTTGATATAATAAGAACTGTGTTAGCTTAAATATGAAATAGTAGATATTAAGGGAAAAAGAGGAAATATTTGAGGTTGTAGTTTGAGATTTGTACTAAAGATTTTTGTATGTTACTGAACTATTGATTAACCCAGCCACCACATTGCTTTTTAAATACCTAAATGTAAAATTAGAAAATTAATAAAAAATATTATTAAAAAAAAGATCGACTGTAAGCACAAGATGGGTTTCACTTCAGAAGTTCCAGTGAACATGTATTCGGCCAAAGCATGAGAAGGTTGATCTGAATTCTATGAAGGATGGAGAAAAAATCTTGAGAGCAGCATTCCAGAAAAAGACTTACATTATAGAAAGAGTTGCTTCAATGGAACCTACTAGACCATTTAATGAAAATTCAGAAATAACATTGGCTTCAAGACCTTTATGTCTAAACACTAATGGTAACAATATGGAAAGCTAATGAGCCTGAACTCTTTATACAGGAAGGAAAATATGATTCAGTAAATAGAATGGAAACTTGATAGGACAATTCTGATGACTGGAATATAACCATTGAAGGACATAATTTGTTCAAAGGGAAAAGTTATAATAGAAATAAAGGAATATGTGAGATATATGTTAAATCTATTCAGAAATCCAAGTAAATGAATAAAGTGATTACTGATGGAATTAAATGCCAGTAAACCTGAAATTTGTAACTGAGAATATTCTAGAGTATATCACAATTTGAGCCATTGAAAATAATTAGGTAATTACGAGAGATAAAAAATATTGCCATACTAAGCTTAGCATATTTTTTAAAATTGAGTCAACTACTTTAGTAGATGGTGGGGATGGCATAGACATAATTTACACTGTATGTTTCTGGTAAAAAAAATTGTCACAGTAATCCATGATATTGTATCTAGCTTGGTATGAATGGAATGACATATCAGTTAAGTGGATATTCATCAATGTTTCCTCAACAAACACAAGAGGTACTGAATGGGCTGCCATTCCTGTTTCCAGGAATCTTTAAAAATTTTATTAGTGCCTGGATGAGAAAGTGAAGGGAATCTTTATAAAATTTGCAAATGACAAAAAAGGTTGGACAGCTAATGCTAAATACTACTAATAAAACTAAAACTAAAAACTTTGTTGATAATCTAGAAAAATGGACTGAAAGTTACAGAATCAAACTTTACTAAGACAAATGCAAAGTTCTTTACTTAAGAAACAGAAGTCAGGTCCACAAATATAAGATCGTGGTTACCTAGCTTGGTAATAATCCTTGTGAAACAGATCTTGGATGAGTACTTGACAGCAAAATGAATGTGAGTGAGCAGTATAGTGTGGCTGCAAAATTAGCAAATGCACTTTATTCCTAGGTCAACAGGAATGTACATGTAAAATCACAGGGGGGGGGATTAGCTTCAATTTACAATGCAGTACTCAGATCTCAATGAGCATTGTGTTCAGTACTAGACAATAAGTAAAATTCAGACTTTTCTGAACAGGTTGAACAGAAAAGAGGGAGAAGAATAATCAGGTTTCATGGAGTCTGTAGAAACTAGGAATAGACTGGGTTCAGGGATACATCATTCTTCAAAAGGCTATCACAGAGAAGATTAAGACCTGCTCTATTCCCTAGAACAGGACTTTTCAACCTGTGGTATACCATCGGTGGCAGGTGGTACGCGACCGTCCTAGACAAGTGTAGCGGGGGGGGGGGGGAAGAGAGACGGAGAAGTGCAGCAGGAATTGTAAAAGAAACTAACTTGCAGAACAGAAGAACAAAGGATATGTTGGAGAATTAACCTTTGCCATACTACTGTCTAAGGAAAAAAGTTAGATAGCCATCTGTTGAGACTCTACAGTAATATGGACATTTGCCTCTGAGCAGAAGATTCATGCCCAACTCCATGAATCAATCAGTGATACTTATGGAATCTCCATTTCAGAGAAAAAGCATCTGATTGATAGCTGCCCAGATAAGCACCAACTTTTGTTTCATGCGTTGCTTATAGGCATCCAATTCATCCAGTATAGGAAGTAGCTGGGAGGACCTTTGCTGTGCCTTTCCCCCCCCCCTGTAGCCCTATAGCGCTAGGACCCAGAATACTTTCGAGAAACATCAGACCTATCGTCTCTGGTTTCAAGGAGGTCGCTGTGAGTCGCCGAGGGCGTGGCCCAATGAGTTCCTACACAGCGGGGAGGTGTGGCTTGCAGGAGGGCGTGGTTTGTGTTATGATTTCTCTTAAGTGAGAGTATTGTACTGTGCTGTACTGTAACCTGCTTCAGAGCGTCTGGTCGGCCGCCTCGGAGAGCTATGGCGGGGAAGCGGCCGCTAGTAGTCTTGTTCGACCTGGGCGGCGTCCTTTTGGGTAGCAGTCAGATACTTTTCCGAAATCTGGAGAAGACTTTGGGCCTACCTGGGTGGGTAATCGCAGGGAGTAGAAATGGTGATGGGGGTCTGCCTGATTCTGTTTCTCTGTGTCTTTACATACGTCGACTTTAGCAATGCGTGTGCTGCGCCCACCCGCAGTTATGATCCAAAACTTAATTTCTGCAAGTGCGGTTGGCTTAATAAACATAAACGCCTGTGGCGCTTTCGCCATGTACTTCAAGGCATGGAGGAAAAGCTTTGCAGTTGATCGGTGTCGATCGACTTTCACTGCGTATACGCAATACGTTTTCGCACGTATTTATTCAAAAGCTCCAAGTATTAGACGTTGACAATTCAGTGTGAACTTCACGAAAGTCTCTGGGTGAATGGCTATTTTGAATGCAGGAATACGGAAATATAGCCGGCATTTTATCCACTGATCTGCGGCACTTAGAGAACCAATGTGCTCAGTTCTTCGGGATTTTGAAGAATTTTAAAATAGAGAGAAATTCCGATGCTGTCCTGCAGTTAGCATTATTATGTTAAATGTAAGCAAAGGTGTTGTAGTAATTGTTATTTTCATAGTGTCACTGATGTGTGTGATACTTTATCCAGAATGGGGAAGCAAATCCATGTGCCAGAGAACTTAGTCTACAAATTATGTGTGGAAAATGAGGACAAAACGGAAGGAAAAGTAAATCAGGAAATAATGCACAATAATTGTACTTAAGATTTGTCATGGCAGACTGTTCCCTAATTGATTTAAGATGTATATGCTGCTTTTTATTGTAAACATCTCAAAGTAGTTTACAACCATTATAAAAGCAGTCCATTGAAAAGGCAGTTTATATATTGGAAGTTACTGCTTTGGTAAGGCCAGTATAAGAAGATTTAATTTAGCTTAAAGGATGGCAATGTTGAGATTCTGCAATACCTTAAAAGGGGTTGTCTATGGAGATTCTCAGTCATCCAGGTCACGGTTGTTCCAAATGTGCTTTTTTCTCTTTCAAAAGGCAACTGGACTTTTTTTCCTTGAAGCTTCTTGGATGAGAAGCAAAACTTTGTCAAGGAAAAACAAAGGTCAGCTGCCTTTTGAGAGAGAGAGAGGGAAAAAAGACCTTTGGGACATAGAAGGGGGCTGTATCCCATTGGGCAGGGGCCACTGTAATTGTCAAGCCCAAGAGTCTTTCCAAAGATTCTAGATGTCTGGGATGATGATAGTATAAATCGGTGTTTCTTAAACTTGATGGCCCCAGGATCCTTCCCATTTTTAAAAATTAGGGATGACCCCAAATTGTCTTCTGCTTCTGTGAGTTATATTTATCAATATTTATCATTGAAAATTAAAATAGATGCATTTGTTTATAGAATCATGTAAAAATAACAATATTAAACCATTCAATATTAACAAAAATTAAAAAAATCATGAAAATACCTATATTTTTAACAAATAATAACAGAAAATGACATTGTTTTAAATGTTTGCTAGTATCTTCACTATCTGGCAAATAATTTTGATTTTGTGAAACCCTGGGAGGCTCTTTGGGGAGGGGGACCTTCAGAGTTCCTTGGACCGTGCTTTACAAAACATGGGTATAGAGGATACCTGGTGCCAATTTTGGAACTTTCTAAGCTAGTTAATAATATTTTCTTCTGTATATTGATTCACACAGCTTATTTTGTTAGCTTTGTGGGTAACCAAGGCAGGTTTTATAGTATTGCAAAATCATCACAGGTTTCTTAAGGTATTTGTTTAATTACTTCCTTGAGACATAATGCACTAGTTGTTGCTTTTCCCATGGATATTATGTATAACAGCTCAGTTTGGTAGAACATTATTATCCTTATAATAATGCATAGGAATCTGAGATCTGCCTAAGAGGAAATGACATTGAAAATCGGGATGACCATTGGTCTCCTAAGCAATATGCTCTATCAGAGCTTATTGTAGGGTTTGTATACATAAAAGACTCTTTTTTACCAAGAGGGCCTATGAACAGCTTTCCTATCCTTCTGAAAAAGTAAGAATAAAGTATAATAACAATAATAATAATAAAAAAAGTTGGAAGGGACCTTGGAGGTCATCTAGTCCAATCCCCTGCTCAGGCAGACTACCCTATACCATTTCACAAGGCTTTTTTTTCTCATAGAACGCCCAGAATGGAGTTCTGGCACCTTTTTTGGATGGAATCTTGTAGGGTAGGCAAGGCGGGTTGTATGATGTGTGTGAGTTCCGGCACCTTTTTTTTTTTTTTTTTTTTTTTTAGAAAAAAAGCACTGCCATTTCAGACAAATGGCTGTCCAGTCTCTTCTTAAAAACTTCCAGTGTTGGAGCATTCACAGCTTCTGGAGGCAGGTTGTTCCACTGATTAATTGTCCTCACTGTTAGGAAGTTTCTCCTTAGTTCTAGGTTGCTTCTCTCTTTCGTTAGTTTCCATCCATTGCTTCTTGTCTTGCCTTCAGGTGCTTTGGAGAATAGCTTGACTTCCTCTTCTTTGTGGCAAATTGAAATTAGATAATTGCTTTTTTTAAAAAAAAGTCCATTCATAGTACAGGGGGAGGGAGGATTTCCCATTCAGAACAGATTTACTTTAATTGGTTCATCTAAATTCCTTCCAAAGAAATATGATAGTCTTAATAATGCAATAGAGACAAATCAAAGATATATTTTTCTAGCTTAACATAAAGCATGTGATCACAAGCATATTAAAGAATTATATGAGCTTGTTCCACGTTGAGAGTAGGATCCTCACAGTAAATTAAGTCAACCAAATAAATTATTAAAAAGTTATCCAAAAGAACATAAAAATATTCATATATCACATGAAGACCTAGGCAATTTTTGTTAACCCACAATTTATTGTTATAATGGGCATTCAAATTTCCCATAACAAGAGTTGAAGGGAGTTATACATTAAGGATCCTCTTTAATGCAAATTAGCAAGATCCAGTTGAAGGTGTTGAGAAGTAGTTTTCTTGGGACCAACCAAAAATATCACAAAAAGTGTGAAGCAGTACTTTATTTTATTTATTTATATATTTATTTATATTTCATATTTCTTAAACCCCCATCTCCCGCAGAGATAATTTATTTTTTAGTTTATTTGACTCATATTTATGACGGTTGCAGTGTCCCAGGGTCATGTGATCCCCTTTTGCAACCATTGGACAAGCAAAGTCAATGGAGAAGTCAGATTCACTTAAAAACCATAAAGATTGTAAAAGATTGTAAAATGGAGCAAAACTAATTTAACAAATGTCTCACGTAACAACATAATTTTTGGACACAATTGTGGCTGTAAGTCAAAGACTGCCTGTATTAACTTTTGTCTCAGAAAAATAGCATGTCAGAAAGATAGTTAAACTAAGTTAGGCTAGATTAGATTAGACCTTGTACTTTCTGAAGACATGGAGCAGTTTTCAGAAATTATAGAGAATCTGCCACTCCTTACATTATAGGTTTTAGGCATAGCTTATCCTACTCAATGATTACTCTGAGGTTCTGAGCTTGAAAACCAGCATATAGAATGTATTGTATCTGGATGCCTGATTAGAAGAAAGAAACTTGGAGGGGCAAATGCAAATTCATAGGACAAAAAGTAAGGCTTAAATAGATGATCGTTTGAGGTTGCTAGAAGTACTGTATTGTAAGGCAGTGGTTCTCAACCTTTTCTTCACCACGGTCCCCCTTTAAATACCTTTTGTGGCCACAGACCACAAGCCTTCATGGGCCCCCTGTGATGATATCGCAGCCCCACAGGGGTCTGCAGACCACAAGTTGAGAACCACTGCTGTAGGGAATGGAGATAACAAAGATGCTTTGAGGTATATATAGTAAGTACAGAGGTGCGTTTAAATCCAAAGCTAAAAAGTCTTTGAAAATAAAGAATATGGATTTAAACAATTTAAGATGGATTCTAGACACATTTAAAAATTTGGAACTAGAGAAACAGCCAGGCAGAAAAAAGTTGTAGCTACCGAACAGTGCAGTAATGAGTTCTAAGTACCTTTTTTCTTATCTGGAGGATTTGCAAGAAAAGGTTTCCTCCAAACTGGTGTGACAGTACTTACACAAAGTCACTTTCAGATTATAGGAACAAAAAATGGTGAATTAGGTGGCATACAAATAAATTGAATTTTTAGGGCTACCTTTATTAAATTCATATGTTGCCCATCTCACTATCAAGGGATTCTGGATTTCTTACAACAGCGTTCCCAACCTTTCCAGCTTTGTGGACCAGTGGGGGGGGGGATTGTTCTGGGCAAGCGCGCACACTGCTCCATTTGCGCAAGCGCTGGGCATGCACACCTGCCGCTCATACAAATGGAGCTGCACGTATGTGTGCTCGCCTATCGCTCGTGCAAGTGGAGTTTTACACAGCTTTGCGGACTGGTGTGGGGGAAGAGGGGATGTTTCCATGTAAGTGGTGGGCAAGTGTGCACACATTGCTCCAGTTGCACAAGCAGCAGGCACACGTGTCTGCCGGTCGTGCAAATGGAGCTGCGTGGGTGTATGTGTTGCAACCTAGTTCCAAACAGGCTACAGCCTGGGGATTGGGAACCTCTGGCTTACAACATTTAGATTTCCACCCCAATCTAAATGACTGTTAGTTATATGAATAATTGTGCTCTGTATTGAGATTCCAAATAGGTGAAATTATAGTTCTAGCAAGATTATACCTAGTTATACTTTAGGCTTGCTGATATTTTCCATGGTTACACCATACTATATCTTTTTCTCCTTTCAACATAATGCAGAATATTTCATTGTATAAGCGCTGTTGCAATCTTTCTGAAAGGATTAGGATGCTCTCGCTTAAATCATATTTGAGAGCTAATGTTGCATAGGGTTATGGTTGTGTAAGATCCAGATTCAAGTAAGATAGATCATGGTTGAGCAACACACAACTATGTGCTAGTCATTCATAGTAGTCCATTATAAAGAGCTATCAAAACAGTATATGATTTCCAGTATAAAATGGGATAATGTGTGTTCTTTAAACATCTTCCTGCTTTATAAAGGTTCTTTGGATGTCTGTGCAAATTCATTAGTAGCTCTCGGAAATATTACTAGATTTGAAAGAGATTTTATTTGACCCATATTCCAATAATACTCATTTAAGCCTAGTATGTAGCTATAAGAAGTCCTCCACAAATGTCCTCAGATTGATTTTGCTGTATAAGGCAAGAGACCAAGGACTAACTCAAAACAGTGACTCTTACATTTTTTTTCATAATGTCAGTTTCTGAATAGGAACCAGAAAATATGAATAAATCTATTATTTCTTTTCTTATTGGACTGAATAGGTCAGTCCATTTCTAAATGTATGTTATCTTGGGACATGCATATGGGAATTTAACACATTCATATTTTTCTAAGACTTGCATTGCATTTTACTGATATTGCTGTAGCAAGGTCTGATTAATTATAGTTTGGTATTTAGATGCACAGTGTTTATTTATTTATTTATTTATTTTTATTTATTTTATTTGATTTATATCCCGCCCTTCTCCCGACGGGACTCAGGGCGGCTCACAACATAATTAAAACAAAAACATACCCACAATCCCCACCAAATAAAACCAAATTAAAACCAAATATTTTAGAGTTGTGATGTTAAAATTTTCTAAAAAACCCAATTTAAAATCCTCCCTAGGCTAGGCCCGCTTGTTGGAAAAGCCATGTCTTGAGGGCGCGGCGGAAAGTAAGGAGATCCGGAATCGTCCGGATCTCGGGGGGTAGTTCGTTCCAGAGGGCAGGGGCACCCACAGAGAAGGCCCTCCCCCTGGGGGTCGCCAGCCGACATTGCTTGGCCGACGGCACCCTGAGGAGACCCACTCTGTGGGAGCGTACCGGTCNGGTCACGGCCGACAAATGGTCATCCAATGTCAGCCGCGAATCCAGGAGGACTCCCAAGTTGCGTGCCCTCTCTGAGGGGGCCAAGATTTCGCCCCCTATAGTCAGCGATGGTGTCAGCTGGCTATGCCGAGGCGCCGGCAACCACAGCCACTCGGTCTTGGAAGGGTTGAGCCTGAGTCTGTTCCTCCCCATCCAGACCATTGGTGTGATGACTGAAGCCCAACTGCTGTCTGCCTTGAAAAGAACCATTATTCCCCTAATTTATGTGAATGTGTTTTTCAACTTCCAGAGATTTCTTTCAAAAAGTCATTCGGCATGGTGGCTCTGATGGACCTTTCTCAAAAGGGATGACTGGACAGATTGGATTAACTCAGGTAAGAGTTAGCTGCTATTGGAAGAGAACATAGTTCAAGGAAGAACAAGTTGTCTGAAGACATAAATACCAATGCTCCATTTCTGGCTATCTCCCTTTACACAAAGGGTTTCTGTGCATCAGGGCTAGGGAATTCCATAGAGCAGAAAAGGGATGGGTGAGATGAGTCTGGTTCACATTATTCAGGATACCACAGAAACTATTTAACAGCAATAGCAATACCACTTAGATTTATATACTGCTTCACAATGCTTTACAGCACTCTAAGAGATTTACAGAGTCAGCATATTGCCCCCAACAATCTGGATCCTCATATTACCGACCTTGGAAAGATGGAATGCTGAGTCAACCTTGAGCTGGTCAGAATCAAATTCCTGGCAGTGGGCAGAGTCAGCCTGCAATACTGCATTCTAACCACAGTGCCACCACATATCATGACAGTTCCTTGTTGTATTTAATACATTACAAGATGTTTCAGCTACATCCTTGCCTTTCACTCTTCAGATGATCTTGGGTGGTACACTTGCTTTTGATCAGAGATGCTCAATTACCAGGTTTATTGGAGGAACCCTTTTTCAGGCTGAATTCTGAGATTTCCCTAGAGCAGGGCAAAAGTACAGTGTAGGAGTGAAGCAATTGTCATCAACATTGTGTGAGTCATGAAGATGATGCGTATAAATATCACTGAGCTTAGCAAAGCCTTTCTTGGCATCCACTAGTCAGTCTTTCCTTGGTTCTCCTATGAGGCCAATGGCTAGGATGGTCCCTATTTACCAGATAATCCCTCCAAGATGGCTGTTTTGTGTGAATGCCTGAACCTGAGCATTCTAGATAGCCTTATGGATCAGAAAAGGTTTGTGAGTTTCTATAGATCAGACATTAATACACAGTTTAAAAACTCATTATCTATAGAATTGATCATAAGCCATCAATTAGAATTTATACTTATAAGTGAGGAACACTGAAATAGATTAACAATCCAAGTTTGCTGTTGAAAAATACTCAAGACATCAGAAACCCTTACTGAATATAAATATTTTACCATTTACTTCCAATGTGTGTTTTACCAATAGAAGAAAATATTTGTAGCTCAGGGTTGAACTGTGACGTCCTTAGTGCTCTCTGAGTTTGGTTGTTTTTCTAGCAGATGTAGCACTGATGCTGCTACCTAGTCAAGTAATGAAGCCGTGGTAGCGCAGTGGTTAGAATGCAATATTGCAGGTAACCTCTGCCCACAGCCAGGAGTTCATCCTGACTGATTCAGGGTTGACTCAGCCTTCCATCCTTTTGAGGTTGATAAAATGAGAATCCAGATTGTTGGGGACAATATGTTGACATTTGTAAACCGCTTTGAGAGTGCTTTAAAGCACTATGGAGCCACTTTTCACTATAGTCTGAGACTGCTTTAATTAATGTGTATTTATATCACACTTTTCAGCTAAAAAGGCTCCTGGAGCAACAAATTAATCACTAGAAATCTTATTAAAAATGATAAAAAATAAAAAGGATGGGAGTAGGAAGAAATTAGGATATGTTTTAACTTGGGATCTCCTGGCCACACAGGACATTCCAGGTTCAGTTCCTAGTACAGCCAGATAAAATGAACTCTGGATGAATGATCTTTTGCTGAGACTGGACTTAAAGTGGGGTGGGAGAATGAGATCTTTCAGAATAGACAGTACCACATCAATGCAATGCTAACATCCATGGTGTCATGCTTCATGGAGACATATCTATAAATGTCAGGTCTCCAAACACTTAAGGGTTTGTCTGTGGGATGCCTCTGTTTCATGAGCTGTACTAACTGCCACTGTGCCTCCAGGTGTGATTCAAGATGCTACTTATCACCTACATAGCCCTATGTGGCATGAGGCTTGGTTATCTGAGGGACCACTTATCTCCTGTAATTTTGCCCAGTCAGTAGAAACCTACAGGGTTACCATGTTCCTGGTCTCTTTGAACAACACAATCTATCTGGACCCAGGAAGTATGCCTTCTCTTTTGCAGTGCCTGCCCTCTGAAATGAGGTTCCCTCTGAGATCCATGTAGTTCTCACCTTTGTGTCATTCCAGAAGCCTTTAAATATCTGACCTCCCAAGTCTTGGGCTAGCGTGCATGGCGGCTCTTGATAGTTATGTTTTGTATATATTTTTCTCTGTTGTTTGGGCAGATTCCCATCTTGCATGCTTTATTTTGTTCTCTGCAGTCAGTGTGGAATGAGACAGTGTTTAAATTGAAAAATAAATAAAATAAAACAAAATATTCAGACATTGTCTTGGCAAAAAGCTCACAAAAATATTACCCAGTAAAATTATGTCTTCATTGTAGGCAAAAATGCACACATAGAAATTCTAACCACTGAAGCACATGTAAACCAAATCTCTTACATGGTTGATGATACGGGATTTAAATTATAGACTTTTCCCCCTTTCCCCATGTTTCAAGTGGATTATTGACCATTCTCTTGATGGCCTTGGGAGGCATCTGATCTATGCTGGCACAGTGTTCTCTCTATTGTGAGAACAGTTACTTTTTCTCTCATCAGTTTCACTTCTTAGAAATATAATATTTAGGAACCATCATATGGGGATTTTTCAGGAAGCCCAAACCAGAGACTCCTTTATAGCTTATGAAGTATCTCCACTTCTATTCCTAACCAAGTCATCTTCCTTGTTTAATATGCTTACAATGGATATCCTTATCACTTTATTCTGTCCCACTCTGTTTGTGTTAAAATAAAAATAGTTGTATTTTAATCTCTGTTT
This sequence comes from Protobothrops mucrosquamatus, assembly GCF_001527695.2. Classification (NCBI taxonomy): domain Eukaryota; kingdom Metazoa; phylum Chordata; class Lepidosauria; order Squamata; family Viperidae; genus Protobothrops; species Protobothrops mucrosquamatus. The sequence goes on along the minus strand of NW_015387792.1, from coordinate 4,879 downwards.
TAGCTTATTGCTGACTTTGAAGATGATTGCAAGAAAGTTTCTTCTACTTCTAATATCCCCCTCCCTGAAAACTTCTCATTGGGCGAGAACTTTGTCGAAATGATGGCGAAAAGTGGCTTTAGTGTACCCTTCCTGAAGGCTGCTATGCTTCTCAAGAAAAATGGTAAAACTTCGGTTGTGCAGGGCAGTGGCATAATGCCTGCTCTATTTATTTCACTTTATTTATTGTCAAATCAATTCAGTATTTTTTAAACAAAATACTCTATTTTTTTGAGAAGGTGACCACTCCTTTAGAAGACACATTCCATTCTCTGCATGAGAATGAAGGGGAAAGAGTAAATTGCCTTTTCCAAGAAGGTGCATGTCCTCTGTGCTTTTTATAGTTATTTTAGCTTTAAGAATCATTCCTGTAGATACTCAAGGATAAGCCAAAGAATTTTAGGTTGTAAAATACTACTACAAAGATTGGTTTTCACTTATCCATCTATGGGTTTATTTGAGAGTATATATGGTAATTTTTTAAAAAATATCCATATATTCTCAGAGATAATCTGACCTTCAAACCTTTGGCCAAAATACTGTGAAAAATGTGCCACCTGCCTATAAACCAATTGTGAAAATTAAAATGTACAAACATTTTGAGGGTTATTTTGGTTAAAAATTCAAGGTTAGCTTATTCATGCATATGAATATTATCATTTGTTGTTGTTGTTGTTGTTGTTGTTCACAGTCTCCTGTTTTCTAGGCCAGCATCTTAACCATCACACCAAATTGGCTCTCAAATATATATGATATTTTTCTGCCAAGTGTCAGGGTAGTGATCAAATGCCCAGGCAATTGGTTCTTTTGGATCCTGAGATAATAAGCACACCAGTAAATAAATAAATTTTAAGCTTTATTATTAGCTCAAACATACAAATTTAAAAATATAAAATGAAAAGCATACATACCAAACCAGATGATAGCCAAATCTCTTACAAGGTGTTAGGAACGCCTTAATAACTACAGTAGAGATACCTCAAGGGCAGCCAATACCTAATGCTAGGTTCTAGGCAGAAGCTTCCAACAAACTATAACAACCTCATGGTCTTTATCAAAACCTGGCACCATGATTTCATGGCCCTGCTGTGATCATGAAATTGCAAGACCTGACCTTGATTGGGTGGCTCATGACTCTGGGATGGGAACCAAAAGTGATATTTTCACAGATATCAGCTGTCTCCTCCCCTTTTTTTTTATTCAGCAAGAAAGAGTAATAAGCAGGTTAGCTCAGAATGGGCTCTAAACTTCTAGACTTTTCTTAATATGACTGTCATGGTTCCAATAGATGAAACCATTTAAAAGAACTTCAAGGCAAGGATTTCTTCCTTAAAGAACATTTTATTTAGAAAACAAGATATCGGCACATACAAAGGTGAACCCAAGACTAAAAATCCCCTCCCCCTGGTTACAAAGTTACAATTGCATTTCCCACCCCAATGTGCTGTCATTAATCACATTCACCAATTGTTACAAAATGCGAGGCTCTCCTCCCAGGTCTCCAGCCCAGTGCTTTAAAGCACTCTCTAAGTGATTTACAGAGTCAGCATATTGCCCCCAACAATTTTCATTCCTCCTCATCTATTCAATTTCTTACCCTTCTCAGGTTTCAGAATTGCTGTCCTGACAAATAACTGGATTGATGATACTCCTAGCAGGCATCACACAGGGTTTGCCTTATGTCTGCTGAGGAAATATTTTGACAAGGTGATAGAGTCATGTCGGATTGGCCTGCAGAAACCAGATCCCAAGATTTATGAGTATACATTACATGAACTGAAGGCAACGCCTGAGGAGGTTAGTGACTTCTCATCCTTTCCTCTAACAGATTTCCAGCTTTGTCTGTCTGCATCATTCACTACATCAGCTTCTAGTTTGTAGTAGAGATGATAATGTTCTAAGGTGCTTTGTCATGGTCTGGAGATATTTTTATTGGGATTCGGTTCTCTCTTGCCAGTTTAGATTTCAGAGGTGAAATCTATGAAACCTCAGAGCAGGGGTGTGACGTGTTGTGACGTGTTGCGATTTTTTTTCCCCCTTGCCGGAGCTGGGGTGGGCGTGGCTTCCATGTGATGCATCTGGCTCATGGGCCGGCAATTTGACACCCCTGCCTCAGAGGAACACTTTGAAGCCTATTAAACACAATTGTACTTTGAGTATTAATAAAACCTTGGAGATCTATTAGCAGATTGTATTTCTCTTTTTAATTTCTTTGAAAAGTAATTGTGAGGGAGGGAGATTTGACTAGAATTCCACTTAGAAGATAGGCAGTTTCCCATCTTTTCTCTAATAGAGGCAACACTGTGATTTGCTGTATTAAACATTTTAATAAGGGCAAACAGTAATGTGTACACTATGTGCCTCAAATAAGTGTGATAAAGATGGAATTAACCTAGTCCTCCATGCTGCAGATCTTAATTTCCCCCTCTTCCCCCCTTCCCCAAAAAGCTTAAAGCTCTGCAAAGAAAAAACTCCGAAATACTGTATTGTCTAGTTTTTCTTTCTAAATCTTCTTCCCTGTTACCTTCACATTCTAGTTCTAATGGTTGAGGATATGTTTAAAAATTTATGCAGCAGTGGCTATTGATCTTTTTAAACATGGGATTAATGAACAAGATCCTTTATTTTGAGGGAGGGCAGGCTTCAGTGCAATATTTTATATCTTATTCTTTCCTGTTCTGTAAATTCATGTTGCATACTTAGTACATATTGCAAAGTTCCACTTCTCTGGATTGCCTGAATAAAGAATTTTTTTTGTAGAATATGGGCCCTTCACCTGCAGCAGATCTTTTTCCAAGTATAAATTTTTTATTATTTTCATCATAAAAAAACATCACAAGTATATCACAATGCTATAAAAAAGCCCCACCCCCCACCCCCCACCCCGGACTTCCCAAACCTAATCCCAGGATACTATTCAAATAAAAGTAAACTAATATTAATATCCCTAACTCCACAAAATATCATTCTACATAAGTAGGTGAAATATATATATAAAAAAAGAACAAGTTAACTAAAAACCTAAATTATATTCCACCATTCTATGCTTTTTTTGAATATAAGCAATCC
>NW_015387792.1:0-1215 GCF_001527695.2 Protobothrops mucrosquamatus | reverse complement strand
AAGTGTCAAATTTGGAGCTTTAAGTCCTCCACGTTCTCTAACATCTTGAATAATCTTAAATTTAACCCTCGCTTTCTTGCCCTCCCAGATGAAGCGATTCAAATCTCTCTGCCATTCTTTCAAGTTAAGTTCATTTTTTAAAATAGGTAACATCTGAAATAGAAAAAGAAACTTAGGTAAAATGTTCATTTTGATGGCCACCTGCAGCAGATCTTGATTCTTTCTTCACTTTAGGTTATTTTTCTGGATGACATTGGTGCAAACTTAAAGCCTGCTCAGAAGATGGGGATGACAACAATCCTGGTGAAAGATGCTGATTCTGCTTTGAAGCAGCTTCAAGATCTGACGGGGGTTCAGGTAAGTGGTCCTTATCTTGGCTTTGGTATGAGCAGTTTCTTTGATCTCATATGGATCTGTTTTTCAATCTTTGCTACAGGGTTGTTACAAATAAGCAAATCAAGAGAACAAACTTTTAAAGCTTTCTTCAAAGCAAAGATAGGAAGGCCCACTATATTTTTTTTTCAGGCATGAATTCCACAGATTAGGAATTATGGAACAACTACAAAGCGTTTTGGTGCATTTTATTGATTTGGAAAATGAAGTCAATAATTAGAGTGATTAGAGTCGTCTTAAAACTGTATCCAGATTTGTATTGTAAAGGAGTGGGAAGTCCTCTAGATAATTTGGATCCAAAATATTTAGGGCATTAATAATCAAAAACAATTCTGTGAATTGGAAGTAGCTAGCGAGGCTGGTATAGATATCTTTAAAGTGATGCCATCATATAGTTAAAGGGCTGGCTTGGTAATATGAGGCTATCAAACTGCAATTACAGGCATCCCTTACTATTATACATAACAGTTGGAGTGAAAATTAGCAACATTTGTAAAGAAGGCTCTGAAAATCTTGCTTAGGAAGAATGACTTCTGGACTGAGGCAGCTGTCAAAGAACTGACCATATTCCTCCTTTCAGGATCACAGTGTTCCCAAAATGGCTTGCAAGCAATATAAACAACTAAATACAATATAACAACCATTCCTGAGAAATAAAAGTTCTAGGATCCTTTCCTTAGAACTGTTTACAGGCAATATCTAGGGTTGTGGGCAGGCAGGTGGAAGAGAAGGAAAGAATCCAACTGGGCAATTTCTGGAATAGCTGTTGCCTTTCTACTTCCATCTCTTTTGGGGTCCATTCTCATGGGATAACTATATGTG
>NW_015387791.1:378311-380383 GCF_001527695.2 Protobothrops mucrosquamatus | reverse complement strand
GAAGCAGCTTCTGTGACTCTTTCGATCCCAAAGGCTCTTTTAAGAGCCACCCACTTTTTCTTTTCAAAAGGGCTGACCTCATTTGAGTGCAGGCACTCACTGTGCTTAAGTCAACCCCCGTTTCAATGGGGGAACACTTCAGTACGTCTGAAGTGCCTGCTTGAAACTTCCACAAGGACTCTTGGGAAGGTCGTAGGGACTTCCCAAGTCACTTTCCGGGTGGGGTTTCTGGATATTGAAGCAAAAGTGGATGGGTGGGGAATCTTCCCTCTGGCTCTTTATCTTGCGATCAACAATAGCAGCTGACTTCCCTAAGTGTTAGGTAGGAACTCACCAATGGCTCCTTGTTCGCTAAATGTTGGACAAGGAATGCGCAAATTGGTGAATTTTAGGTAGCGCCATATTCTCCCGCAAAACCAGAGGGAGAGCGCTGCCTTTCGTTCTTATCGCGACTACTATTGCCCGGATATTCCTCCCTAATTTATGCGTAGTCTTGTTTTATATATTCCCTCACGATAGCAGAGGAAGGAGGAGAAAGAATGTCCAGAAAAGGACTAAAATGAATGGATGCAGATGTGCAGAATTATTGCAACATTTGCAATTCCTGAAAATTGCTGATTGGTTGAGAAAGCTATGGTTCATTAAACAAATAACCCGGGCTTCACACGGATTGGGTGGTGACTTCATTTTTAACCAATCAGGGCTAACGCAGGCACTGCGCATAGTGATGATCTAATTGGATTTCTGCTTTCCCCGCTATTTCGTTAAGATGTAACGAAGGCATGTGAAAGTGATCGGTGTTGCTGTTGCGGTGTATCCCAATTTTCGGGAAACATGAGACAATGTTATCCAAAATGCCGCAATCATGTCTAAGAGAAACCATTTGAGGCTTCCTTAAGTCTAAGGAAGAAAAAAATGCATAGTAAACATTACCGAAGAACTGTTTCATAAAATATTTTTTTTTTTTAACCAAGGATGCTTGAGGCACCGTTGGCCATCATGCCGAAATCATATGTTGGAATCGAGTACTGAAAGCGAAAAGAAATACAAGACACTAAATAAATATTTCTGCGAACATACTTTTAGAAATTTCCTTGATAAACGGCTTTGTTACAATTCACAAATCACAACTCCCAATTTCCCGAGGTGCATTCAATTTCACAACGTTTTTGTAACTTTTTTTTTAAAGTTCTGCATCCGCTTGTGTATTAAGTTACAGTGCTTTGTAAGCATAAAAAGAAAAGTTGCGACTTTGTAGCACATTTCTTTCTAAATGAAGAACCTGATTGGTCACATTCCAGTTCCTAGTTGATTTATTGATGGAAAAGCCCGCCTCTTAGAATTTTTATAGTTAAGGGAGGAGGGGCCGAAAGTGGTGTACGCCTCTCTTAAAGTTCTCACTCAGGTCGGGTAAAGTGCTATATAACCGTTGCTCTTGCAGTCGCTCATCACATTTTTCTCCGTTTCACTCAGAGAGATCTGGTAGTCGTTTTTTGTCATGTCTGGTCGTGGAAAAGGCGGGAAGGGTCTCGGGAAAGGAGGGGCCAAAAGACACCGGAAAGTGCTCCGCGATAACATCCAAGGCATCACCAAGCCTGCTATATGCCATCTGGCTCGCCGTGGAGGTGTGAAACGTATTTCGGGCTTGATTTATGAAGAGACTCGTGGTGTACTGTGTAGTGATCCGGTTCCCATGAAACACAAGACACAGGGCTGTCTGCAAAAGTGAGAACCTCGAGTAGAATCGTAAGCTCTCTTTTATTGAAATTTTACACAAAGACCTCGCTCTCAAGGAGGAAATAACAACCTTCTGGTTAGCTATTTGCTAGACACAGACACAGATAACATTTATTTGCACTTCGTACGTGTTCCCACTGCCAGGGCAGTCTGCACGTACTTATACAATACACAAAAGTCAAAACACTAATTAAACATGAGGTAGCTTTGGTTAATCTCCACATCTCCTTCTTTTTTGTTTTTTAATGAACGTTAGTCCAGATATATCAATGATGTATCCTGTAGATCGTCCATTGGTAAGATAGGAGGGGGTTTGTCCGATCCTATTGATATAA
>NW_015387791.1:367569-375421 GCF_001527695.2 Protobothrops mucrosquamatus | reverse complement strand
GAAATTTTACACAAAGACCTCGCTCTCAAGGAGGAAATAACAACCTTCTGGTTAGCTATTTGCTAGACACAGACACAGATAACATTTATTTGCACTTCGTACGTGTTCCAACTGCCAGGGCAGTCTGCACGTACTTATACAATACACAAAAGTCAAAACACTAATTAAACATGAGGTAGCTTTGGTTAATCTCCACAGTACTGAAGGTCTTTTTGGAGAACGTTATTCGAGATGCTGTGACCTACACCGAACACGCGAAGCGAAAGACTGTAACTGCTATGGATGTTTATGCCTTGAAACGCCAAGGTCGTACTCTGTACGGTTTTGGTGGATAAGTTTATAGAATTCATCTTTGTTGATCTAAAAGGCCACCCACACATTCCTAAAAAGAGCTGTTTGCTTGTGAATACAAGTGTAAATGTTGAATGTTTTCTCTTGTAGGTGTAAATTATATGTAAAAGTATTGGAAGGAACACTAGGAGAAGAGACATCTGGTGTTGGGAAACTCCTTCAGTGAAACATTGTAATCTTAAAAAATTGATACAAGCTCTTTGAAAGAAAGTGGCACCATGTGAAACTGTTAAAATGTAAATGTTTGGTCCATTCATGTATCTCGTTTAAGAAAAAGTAGTTCCTTTAAAAATGAACCCGTTTCCAGGAACCGATAATAACAAACTTTATCAAGAGCTCCCTGCTGGCCTGCAACTCTGAAGAGAAACATGAATGGCTAGATTTTTGGGGGGTGGGGGCTATTTATGCTGGTTCTCATTTCACACCGTCTTTTCAATAGCCTCTTTTCCCCTTATTTCTGACATTAAAAGTAATTGCTCTCATATTTTCTAGCCGGTAGGTATTTTCTCCTGTCCCACCCCCCCCCTCCCCTTTACACTGCTAATAGAGGAAAAGTGGAAGGATCTATTGAACACGTTGGGATGTTCTGCTAATCACAATGCAGCCTGGGATGTTTCAATCCATGGCAAAATGGAGACACACATGAAGGCCCACGATTTCTATTGTTCTTTCTCCCACTTCTTGATTATGAATCCCAAGGTTAAGCTTGATGGGAAACCTGTCTAAAGTGGCGGAAAGGTTTTATAAATGAGCAGTATTCACCTCACCTATCAACTCAGGATTTGATTAGCTATGATTTACCCAATAAATTATAATTTTATGAGCTAGTACAATATGCTTTTAGTTAACTGAGCAACTTTTCATAATTAACACATCTGTGTTGCAGATCCTATGTGTAGGCTAATAATGGTAGTCAAATTTACAAAAAATACATTTTAGCCTAGCAACTCCAGAATCATTTGCAACTCATTTTTGGTTAATAAGGTAAATTAAACCTGGCTACTTTGTGCAAAAAGTTTTAAATAACTTGGTAATTAAGCAGCTTAAACTGCTCCACATAGAATTCTGGTTTATGCTTTTATAGAATCCCGGAATGCCAGTAAAAATTTTCAGAAATTATACCCAAATGAAGCAAAACATGAGTGAGAAGGAGAGTTTATATGCATACTCAGTCTCATACTCAGCTCAGCAGAACCAGGCTTTGTTGGAATTTGAATTGGATACCACCAGGTTATTCCAGAATTGTAGAGAACAAAGGCTAGATTGGGAAGTTGAAAACATGTCTCGGAAGATGGAAAACCACATTCATCCTGCCATGGCTTGAGACCATGTACATACCGCAGTTAAATTAGACTCGCCACATAATTATTTAAAAAAAATGGGCGCCAAAATCGTTCATAGCTTTGAATTCTATTTAATGTATTCTGATTGGACAGTTTAATTCCGTATTAGTCATTCATTGGACAAAGGAACAATAAAGTTCGTTTTTTTTAAAAAAAAAAAATCTTTCTCGCTCTTTTCATTCTGGTCGGTCTCTACGCAATATAAGCTGAGAGATTCGCGCGCTGAACAGCATTTCTTTTCCTGTAAGCGAGGTGTTCCGTGCTCGAAAAGAAACATGTCTGGACGTGGAAAAGGCGGAAAAGGGCTCGGAAAAGGGGGCGCGAAGAGACATCGGAAAGTGCTCCGCGATAACATCCAAGGCATTACCAAGCCTGCTATTCGTCGTTTGGCTCGCCGTGGGGGAGTAAAGCGTATTTCTGGTTTGATTTATGAAGAAACTCGGGGCGTGCTGAAGGTTTTTCTGGAAAACGTTATTCGTGATGCCGTGACCTACACCGAGCATGCAAAACGAAAGACCGTGACTGCGATGGACGTCGTTTATGCCCTGAAACGCCAAGGTCGCACACTCTATGGCTTCGGAGGCTAAAAAGTTGAATTAACAGTACAAAACTCAAAGGCCCTTTTCAGGGCCAAGTCTTTCAGAAAAAGTTTTGAGTTGCTTGCTGATTTTGTAACCAGAATTTTGGTATAAACATTTAAATCTTATACAGTGGTGTGAGTGTGTGCTTGCTACCAATTTTCAGGAACTCTATGCCTGCAGGTATTTAAGATTTTCTGAAATAGGTTACTCTTTTTTCTCAATATACTTGTGAGAAACTGATGCCCCAGGTCACCCTGCTGCTTGAGGGCAGGGTTCATGATTTCTGGCTTTGTATCCTGGGGTTTCAACCCATATATCAAATAGGCTCCTTACTATTACTAACATGAAAATATTCATAGCATTGCAGCATTTTAATTCTAAGAACAAATTGTAGTTTTGTGTAAGTAACAAGACAAGCACTATGATGTCAAATAAGTGATTTTGAAAAATGATATTTCTAACTAGTATAACAGTCTTATATTCAAACATTCTGTTGAATTCAATGGGAATTAGTCTGGAATAAAAACTGCAGCCCTAATGCAGTGGGTCTAATTTGGAAAATGTTTAAAAAGTCAATACTGTCTCTTAAAGCTGAACAGTAACAATTCAAAGGATTTCTTTGCATTTTGTTAATTTATGTGGATTGAAGAGTTTGGATTTTGCCTTCACTGGATGACTGATAAAAACGGGGGAAAAAGTCCCAGTCTTTAAAATGTGTCTTGGTGGACTAACATTACAAATGCCAGTTCTGCTACAGAACCAAGTAAGGAATCCTCTTCCTTTGAGAATTACAGTATCCCATTTTGATGAGTTTGGGAGAATATTAAGGCTTGTTTAAGCTTTTCACTTACTGTAATTTGACTGGTGTAGGGCTCATACTTCTCTCCAGGACTAGATTCACCTTTAATCTCTATTTTTATCTGTTTGCTTTGGACTGTTTTTGTAGCAAGGATTTAATAGTTAATTCTTTTAGTGCATTGTTTAAACCCTCACTGCAATAACCTCTTGCTTTCTAAAGAGCCATTGCTAATAAATTGCTAGTCCTTCCTCCACATAGCAGAAAAGGCAAAAGTCTGACCATCTTTCTCCAATCTCCATCACCAAATCTACCAGAATTGGAAGTGAAATTGAAATCCAACATATCCGAAAGGAACTAGACTGGGGAAATTGTGCATGTGCTTGTACATGAAATGTTTTGTAATTTGTTTGTAAACTTTTAAATATCCCTATTTTCAATCTGGGCCAAAATCAGCCATGGAGTATTCAGGAACAATGCATCTTTTGCTGACATTTGCTGAGTACAAAGGAAGATTACTAAATAGTCTACCAGTTTTTATTAGAAAATCAATTGTGATTAGGAAATCAGACACGGCAGTTTGGAGATGTGTTGCAATTAATAAACCTCTAATTTGACCCACTTCCCATATTTTTGAATGCAATCCATATGGAGTGTAGGAATACATGTTTAAAAATAAAATGATTCTTCAAATCCATTCCCATCCTATGTCTCAGAAGGGAGGGGGGGAATGTTTATTGCTTCCTCTATATACTTCGCCTTTCTTTCTTTACCTTTTGATCTGTATACCATTTGCCTTTCTTTACCTTTTGATCTGTATACCCTTTTAACTATTGTTTATGGCTCTTTGTATCCGCTACAATGTGAGTTAGAAACAGGCTGATGTTATTTAACAAGTCAAAAAGGATGACCAAGGGAAGTTTTGAAACGGATGTAATCAAAAGGGTGTGTGTGTGATGTTTTCTGGTTAGGCGAAATGGATAAGATTGTAAACCTTGAAGTCCTTTCAAATTGGGACCAAAGGGGAGGGGAGTGGGGGGGGGGGCGTCGCGCTAGGAGTCTATATAATGCTTTGATTTTGAACAATTGGGTGTGATCTCTAATTTAGATACTTCGTGTTGGAAGTATCTCTTAGAGATCCACCGCACTTTGCAAACTGCTTTTTCTATTTCTGCAGAATAAACTCTTTTTCTTACCAATCCAATTTTGTTAGTGTTTTAATCACGTTTCTAACATGGAGGAAAGAAATGTCACGTTTTAAGAAAATGGCATTAGATTGCAGTCTTAGCGGAAAGAAATTTGAATAAAACTTTGTGTAATATACTGAGTTACTGTGCTTAGGATTTCACAATAGGAAGCAGAGAATACAGAATAATAGAGTAGGAAGGGACCTTGGATTTCAACCCCCTGCTTGAGCAGGAGACTTTTCCAGACATATGGCTGTCCAATCTCTTCTTAAAAACCTCCAGTGATAGAGCACTCACAATTTCTGAAAGAAAGTCATTCCTCTGATTAATTGTTCTCATTGCAGGAAATTTCTCCTTAGTTCTAGGCTGGATCTCTTTCTGATAAGTTCCCATCTGTTACTTCTTGTCCTGGACACAGTATTCCAAATATGGTCTTACCAAAGCTTTACTAATACTCAGTTCGTTCTATTATTGCTAATAAATTACTGAATGGAATAAATTCTGATGACTGCAATTACATACTGGACAGATTACAAGATTTATCATCTCTAGTATATTGCCTGGATGGAGAAGTCATCTCTTAGTATCGATAAACGCGGTCGAGGGGGAGACAGGATGCTTTGAGTCAATTAAAATCACAGAATAGCGATTGGCTGCGGTAGGAGGAAAAGAGACCAATCAGAGCTGTGCTGTTATTGTCCAATCACGGCAGAGCCCGGGAAATTCAAACAGGGTTAACGACTTCACTCTCAGCCAATAAGACGAAGGGACGCTGGCTATAAATACCCACCAGCTCGGCCGCCAAATTCATTCACCCGAACTTTTAGCGAGCGAACTTTCGTTGTTTGGAGGATGGCCAGAACCAAGCAGACGGCTCGGAAGTCCACCGGTGGCAAAGCACCAAGGAAGCAGCTTGCTACTAAAGCAGCTCGCAAGAGCGCTCCCGCCACCGGAGGCGTGAAAAAACCTCACCGTTACCGTCCTGGCACGGTGGCTCTCCGAGAGATCCGGCGCTACCAAAAGTCCACCGAGCTGTTGATTCGTAAACTCCCTTTTCAGCGCTTGGTGCGTGAAATTGCTCAGGACTTCAAGACTGACCTGCGTTTCCAGAGCTCGGCCGTGATGGCCCTTCAGGAGGCCAGCGAGGCTTATTTGGTGGGTCTATTTGAAGATACTAATCTCTGCGCCATCCACGCCAAGCGAGTCACCATCATGCCCAAAGACATCCAGTTGGCTCGCCGTATCCGCGGCGAGAGAGCTTAAATCGTTCGCCTCAGTCGGTGACTTCGTTATACCCCAAAGGCTCTTTTAAGAGCCACCTACGCTTTCACTTTAAAAGAGCCTGGTCATTTATACTATTTCGACTCCTAGCATCCATTTATACATAACGCCCCTGCAGCTTCTTTGGTACTATTACAGTCGTGTCGGGAGCACCGAGGCGCTTTAGCGCGATCGCCCGCTTCAGACTGCTGTGTCGGCTGCACTATATGTCACGGGAGCGGGTCGAATATGAACGAGTCTACCGATCGCCAGCCCTTCCTTCCTGGGCCACCGCACCATGTTCAGCGTGTAAGTGATCCCATTTCTAACCTCGTCTTAAATTCACTACCCTTGTGGCGCTCTCATTGCCCCCCTCCTCAGCGAACGGTCTGGGGGACGATTAGGACAGGGAAAGCCTGAAAAGGAAAACGCTATACGGTTGTACAAGGGAGGTGCTTGACTGAGGTTTAGCATGTCATTTTTAGGGATGCTGGAAGGGTTCTCAGGAACACCTTCAAAGTTCGTCCGTGAAGTCTGCATGACTTCACAAGGGGGTAACTTTGCCCCCAACTGAATTCGTGTCACTCACGGACGTGAGTTTACTCCAGTCGGGAAAACTTTTCTTTTTCACCCACCGAGAATTTTCTCGGAAACCCTAGCTTTCTCAGTGTCTTCGACGAAGACTTCTTCTTGGCCGCCCCCTTCTTGGGCTTGGCCACCTTCGCTTTGGGAGTCTTGGGCTTGGCGGCCTTTGCCTTCGCCTTCACCGCCTTGGCTTTGGCGGGACTCTTGGCTGCCTTTGTCGGCTTGACGGGCTTGGCCTTCTTGGGGCTCTTGGCCACCTTCTTGGCCCCCGCGGCCGGCTTCTTGACGGCCTTCTTGGGGCTCTTCTTGGCGGCGGGCTTCCTGAGCGCCTTCTTGGCGGCGACGGCCGGCTTCTTGCTCTTGGCGGCCGGCTTCTTCTTAGCCGCCTTGTCCTTGCCTTCCTGCTGCTTCTTGTTGAGCTTGAAGGAGCCCGAGGCGCCCGTGCCCTTGGTCTGCACCAGCGTGCCTTTGCCCACCAGGCTCTTCAGCCCCAGCTTGATGCGGCTGTTGTTCTTCTCCACGTCGTAGCCGGCCGCCGCCAGGGCCTTCTTGAGCGCCGCCAGGGACACCCCGTTGCGCTCCTTCGAGGCGGCCACCGCCTTGGTCAGAAGCTCGGTGACGCTGGGCCCGGCAGCCTTGCGCGGCTTGGCGGCGACCGCTGCCTTCTTGGCCGGCGCCTTGACTGCCGGCGCAGCGGCCGCGGGCGCCGTCTCGGACATGGTCTCCTCGGGGCCTCTCGGCTTCCTTGCGTCAGCGGGCGGGCGGCGGGCGCAGAGTCTCCGGGAGCCGAAAAGCAAAGTCTGAAGTGAGGCAAAAGAGCTGCCTGCTATTTATAGGGGCGGAGCTGCGCCCTGATTGGTGCGTTCGCGGGCGCCGCTCTCCGCCAGCCAGACGCGGCTCCGGCGGCTGCAACTTTGTGTTTCTTGGGTGCCCCAAAAGCGTCCCCCGAGTCGCGCCTGGGTGGCGGGGCGCGCCCGGTGCCGGTGGAAACGGGGCGGGGGGAGCCGGCCTTTCGGGCGGTGGCGGCGCCCGGCCGAGGCGAGGCGGCGGGCGGAAGGAAACCGGGCCGAAGCGGAGCGGCTTTCGCCTCCGCGCATCTCCGGCGAGGAAGTGTTTGGTGTTTTCGTGTAAATTCAAGCCTTGTCTTTGGAGTGCGGGGCTGGGGAAGGGGGCCAGGCCGCTCTCGGGGGACTCCGGGGCGGCGTGGGGAGGAAAGTCCCTCTCCCGGACGGGCGTTTGGCTGGAAAAGCCGCTTGAATTATCCCAAGTAACACATTCATTCATTCACTCACTTTGGAGTCGGAGTGAGGCTACTTCGCTGGGAAAACTCTTCCGATTTGGGACTTTTACTTTTATTCGTTCAAGGGAAAAGGCGTTTTTGCCTTCTTTCTTTGACAGTGTCGATCGCCCTGAATGTCCGGTTCCTCAGGCCGGCCGCAGAAGTTTACTTGTCTGTCAGACGCCATGAAGCGTTGTTTCTGACAAGGAGTGGCTCGGGGCAACTTCAAAAGGTTTAAGGTTTTTAAATAGCTCCTTTCCTGCATTTCTCATTCTCCCTGCTGTTGTTTAATGAAAAAATCCTCACTTTAAATCCAAAATTTGGTGGAATGAACAAAGACACGAAGAATATGTTGTGGGTGGCCCCTGGATAAATGTATATTGATTCCTATAAAATTCCAATTGCATAAAATGGAGAAAACTATCACTGGTGTTTAATAAACACTCTGTCTATGTATTTTATTCAAAGTA
>NW_015387791.1:360411-365591 GCF_001527695.2 Protobothrops mucrosquamatus | reverse complement strand
TCTTCCAACAAGCGGGATTGGCCTAGGGGAATTTTTAGTGGGGTTTTAAGAGTAATTTTAATTGACATAGGCCACAGTAAATATTTCTTTTTAATTAGGTTTTAAACTGGGTATTTTTATTGTAGTATCTGTTTTACAAGGCTGTCAGCCGCCCTGAGTCCGTAAGGAGAAGGGCGGGATAAAAATTAAATAAATAAAAAAAATAATAATAATAAAAATAAGCCTGTTTTCACAAACGTTAAGGACTACATACTGTTAGAAGTAAGTCTTCATCCTGGTTCATCCAAGCCGGGAATAAATAAGCCAACATGGCGACTGCTTTGGGAAGAAGGTTACAGTTTATTGCAGAAGAAAGATGGTCCTTGCAAGAAGGAGCAGAGGAGAAGAAAAAGAGTGAGCACATGGGTAGAAGGTTTTTTATACCCCCTCTAGCCCTGTTTGGAATAGTTTCCTGTTCCTGTGGCATGAACTTTGAGGATATTTCTGAGTGTTTTTCTAGGCCTTGATATCTGTGGTTTAATCTTATTATCATATCCTGCTTCCCAGGTGATGGGGCTAATGACTCCTAGAGTTTGGGTGGGGCATGCAGATTTTCTCTTTGTCTTCTTGATTGCTCTGTCTTCAACTTTCTAATGGTTTTACATCTGCATTTGTATGGGTTAGGTCTTGCTTGGGGCAGAGAGATTTGGAGCCAAAGTTGGTTTCTGCTTTTTTAAAATACTTTTGAGGAAATATATATTTCTGCCCTTTTAATATTTCCTTCTCTGGGGCTCTGACTTCCCACAATATGAAATAAAGCAGTTTCATTTGCTCAGTTAATTATTATTTACTAGCATTGTCGATCAGAATAAGTTTATAGTAGTTACATTAGTTAGGGGCCTCTTTTTTGCCAAATGAAAACAGCTCTTTAAATTGACTGCGTGGGTGGCCCTGAAAGGGGCCTTTGGGTTCGTCAGCAGTGGAAATGTAGCTTTCTAACCACCAAAACCATACAAGATGCGGCCTTGGCGTTTCAAAGCATAAACGACGTCCATGGCAGTCACCGTCTTTCTCTTGGCATGGTCGGTATAGATAACCGTATCCCGGATAACGTTCTCCCAAGACCTTTAAGACGCCTCGAGTCTCTTCATAGATGAGCCCGGAGATACGCTTCGCTCCCCCACGGCAAGCCAAGCGGCGAATGGCGGGCTTCGCGATGCCCTGAATGTTGTCGCGAAGGACCTTACGGTACCTCTTAGCGCCTCCCTTCCCTAAGCCTTTCCCTCCTTTCCCACGACCAGACATCCTAACAACGAAACCACTGCGCCGATAACAACAAAAAGACGCTCTGCCAGGAACTTAATATGTCTGGGGTCGGACCAGAGTGAGAATCCGAACGAGACTAGTCTACTCCTACTCCACCCCGCCCTCTCTTGCCAACCTGTAAAAACACCTGGTCGTCTTCACCAATCGATCCAAAGGATGTCAAAGTTGTCCAATCAGATCTCATTGGAAAGTGTCCAATCAGAGAAACCTAAATATACAATATTACTTAGGATTTTTCTTAATGGAGATTATTATAAGTCCAAGCAGTCTTGTATGAAACATATTTGTGCCTCACATCCTGGTTTCATTAGAACTCAGATGAAACTTCTTTGAAACATTTAATTCTTTTGCTATCTTTATCTCCGACATGAGAACTCATTAATGCAAGAGTTGACAAGGTTTACTGGATACCAGAGTCACTTCCACTAGGTGGAATCCTCCCTTGAAAAACATTTGAGGCAGATGCCACATTGGTATTGCTTTGCTTTCTCCAATGCACTGTTGATTTGTGAAACATTTAAGAGTCTTCAGCTCATCTCGGTCCTGAAAGCTTGCTTGCAAACAATGCCCAGTAATATCCAGTGAGTTGCAGTCCCACTGTAAGCATGACAGCCAGCTGGGTGATTTGGGGCCAGTCGTTCACTCTCAGTCCAACACACCTCACAAGGTTGTTGTTATGGGGATAATAGGGAGTATTATGTATGTAAGATCCAATCTGGGTTGGTCACCAGGACCAGAGATTCAGTATAAAATAGAATAAAATAGAATAGCACACATTCTGGCAGAGAGAAGTTCCCTGAGGAAGGGCTCCAGTGCAAGTCTGAAAGCTCAGAAAATTAAACCTCTGATCCTGGTGACTGACCCAGATTGGATCCTGCAACATTATCCTGGGACACGTATATTTGCCTTCATTTGTGAGTATTGTGCATGTTCACCATCTTGAGTTACCTACTGTATGAAGTAATAAAGGCTGGATACAAATCTAATCAATCAATAAAATTTGTTCATCATAGATTAGCCAGTGCTATGCCAAGTTGTGAGATAAATGTGAACATATCACAAATCAGGCAGAAGCTCTGATTTATGTGTGTTGTGTGGCAACAGCCTTGGGGGGAAAACAATCTTCATAACCAGATAGGACCAGAGGAAAAAAAAACATTGGAAAGTTCTAATGCAGAAGAAAACAAAAATCCTTTTTCTTCAAGGAGAAACCAGCAAAATTTTTGAAATTGAGATTAGCTGTATCTGGTAGTTCAGATGAATCTTCTTCAGGACCTAGAGGTTAAAAACTCCCCAAACCCTCCTTATTTTTAGAAGATTTTAAATTGCATGGCAGCACCTTGGGAATTACAGAGAATTATTGTCCCAAAAGAAAACTAATAGGACATTTTAAAAAAGGGGGAAAAGGGGGTTAATGCACTCAGTTTCAGACGCTGTTTGAACATTGTCATTCAAAGCAATTAATTATGGAATCAGAGGTCCTTGACTTTTCTCTGTGAGCTTCTGAGAAACTCCACACCTTGGAGCTGATAGCTCCATATTAAAAGCTGTCTCATCCAATCTTGTGTCCCTCTGATTTCTGTCATTCCCAATTTTGCCCTTGTGTCTCCTGCAGGACTTTAAATGGAGACAACAACCCCAAATGGAATTATCAGGCTGATCTGAGGATGTAGATGAGCGCCTGGTAAAGTTTCCAAATTCAGGACCTGAGATTTCCAGAAACAGGCAGAAAATGTCGCAGTTGAGTCCTTACCAGGAACTGACTATTACAACCCACACTTGGTCAGATGGTCAATATAAGACAAACCCCGGGTGGCAATTTCAATAATTGGGCAGTTTAATGCATGTCCCACTTCCTGCATATCAACAGAAGGTGCTTAGTGGAAGAAATGAGGAGTCCAGAAACGCAGCAGGTATGTGCAAAATCCTAGTCCATGTTACGTATGAACAGATGGATGGGAAAGGGAGGGCGCAGGCTGGCCACTTCCTGCATCTGCTGCCTGGGGTGTCTGTGTCTCTACACAAGAATGCAGCCAGAATCATCCCCGATTTCTGAATTCGCTTTCTGCTGTAGACATAACTAGCAAAGATTTCTACATCAGCGTTCCCTTCAACACATGGGACAGGCTAAGAACAGAGTACAGGTTGTCCTTGACAACCATCTAAGTTCCAATGGACCTGCCTGGACAAGTGTTTACAACCCAGATTCAAAATCCTGATGGTTCTTCCCCCCCCCCCCCAGTGATCACATGACTGCACTTTGTACATTCAGCAACTGGGCTGCATTTACAGCCATTTGCACCATCCTGCCGTCATATGACTGTGTTTTAGGATGGTTTTGCTGAAAGCCCGCATATATTTCCAAGTTTTCGGCAAACCTCCACTCATAACAAGCTATTGGTTCGCTTATTGACTTTGGTGTTCACTCAAGAACCGTGGATTTGCTTAACAACTGGGGTGATTCACTTAACTACATCAAAAAAGGTCACATGACTGATCCATTTTACGACCGCCAGAAGTTATGACCATGGTGGGCAGTGACTCAAGGCAGTGACTGTAGTAGCGAATCTTTGGCATTTTAATTCATTAAAGGACTAAAGCTATGAATATATTTAATAAAGAAGAAAATAATCTTATGACGATGAGGCGTTTGTGAAGACCCACCTTTTCCTTTTAGATTTTTTATATATATATACAGCTCAAGGCAGCAAACATAGATATTCCTTATCTTCCTAACAAAAACAACCCTGTGCAGTGAGTTGGGCTCAAAGTTACTCAGCCGGTTTTTCATGCCTAAAGAGGGACTAGAACTCGTGGTCTCCTGGTTTCTAGGACAACACCTTAACAACACAGGGCCAAACTGGCTTTCTCTATCTTGCTGAAATCAAGATAGGAGATTATCTAAAATGGCCTGTACAGCTTATCTCCCAGAAGACAAGGCGAGATGATAAATACACTACAAATACCAGGTTAGACACCAAGAATCCATGAGCTCTAGACCCACCTTAGCCATGAAGCCAGCAAAATGACCTTGGGCCAGTCACTCTCTTTCAGCCCTAGTAAGTGGACAAGGACAAACCCCTTCTGAAATGTTGCCAATAAAACTGTAGAGACTTGTCTAGGCAGTCATGTGCGAAATGTACGAAAATACCAACTATTGGGAGGGAAAACTGAGAACACGTAGCGAAAGGAACGGCATCAACAATTTCCAGGAACAATACACAAGGTCTTAAACTGTTATTCTAGCATAACTTCTAAACCAAGTCAAAGAAACTCATTATATGGGATCATTAAGATTATAGGATCCTTGATTACTGTTTGCACAGAGGGATGACTGAAGGAAAACAACCAAAACTAATAGTAATAAGCAAGTCTCTATAGTTTGGCTTCCATATGTTTCTTGTTGTCTGAAAGGCCCAAG
This sequence comes from Protobothrops mucrosquamatus, assembly GCF_001527695.2. NCBI lineage: Eukaryota > Metazoa > Chordata > Lepidosauria > Squamata > Viperidae > Protobothrops > Protobothrops mucrosquamatus. The sequence continues at coordinate 360,865 of NW_015387791.1, read as the reverse complement.
ACATGTATCAGCAAACAAACTGATCTGAAATACCATATATTTGCGAGAAAATTCTACTACTGGCTTATTATTATATTGATTTAAAAGTAGATGACTACTGTAGCAACAGTAATGATTCAAAATTGAAATCTGAAATGTTTTATTCTTTTCGTACATTTCATCAAAACGTTGTCTTGAAGGCACTCACAAAGAGAGAAATCGAATTGAGTTGTTTTTTTTAAATTGAAAATTTTATAAAATTTTACAATATAAATCCCCCCCTTTCCCAACCCACCCTTCCACTCCCCCCTCCCTCCCCCCTCACTTCCCAGTGCCAATCACAGGGTTAACAATAAAATAATCATACTCTAACTAACATTAATCAACTATTAAAATAACATATCTATAACCTCCTTTAACTCTCTTTTAAACAAATATACAGTTATTAAAAACAATAATAATATCACTTTAATAA
>NW_015387791.1:345519-358388 GCF_001527695.2 Protobothrops mucrosquamatus | reverse complement strand
TTCTGCTTCTTTCGTAATTGATAGGCCAACCACCTTCCTGGTTTATTTGCATTAGAGAATGTATTATATTTCATGTACCTTAAACTAGTTGCCGTCTGATCTGCTATTAACATATTAAATTGTTCCCTGAGCACAGTAATAGATACTTTTAAATTATTATCCAGTGGATTTAAAATAAAAGCCTGTTCTTTCAATTTAACCTCTTCCTCTAACTCTTTACGTTTTTGCATTTGTTTACGCCTGTGAACATTATTCATATAAATCAAATTACCTCTCATATATGTTTTACTAGCATCCCAGACCATTGAAATTGAAGTACCTTTGTGCATATTCAACAAGAAAAATTCTTTCAATTGATCTCTACATTTCTGTAAATTTATGTCATATCTAAATAAATTTTCATTCAATCTCCAAGTTCTTCTGCTCCCTTCTTCAGCAAATAACTCCATCCATACCGGACTATGATCTGACAATGTCCTGGGAAAAATCTTAATATTCTTCACCCTAGAACAAAAATCATTAGTGATTAAAAAAAAATCAATTCTAGAATAAGATTGGTGCCTATCCGAAAAGAAAGTAAAATCCCTTTCTTCCATATTTCTCTCTCACCATATGTCTTTTAATTCCAGTTCATCCTTCAAATCAAAAAAAGTTTTAGGCAATATTGAATTAAACATTTTACAAGAACCTTTCTTATCTTTTCTTGAATCTAAAACACCATTCCAATCCCCCATCACAATAACTGATTTGTAATCCAGTTGATTTAGTTTCCGATATAACAATTTATAAAACTGTTTCTGCTGTTGATTTGGGGCGTATAATCCAATAATAAGACATTTCTTCCCATTCAATAATATTTCAACAAAAACATATCTTCCTTCTGAATCAGCATCAATCAATTTAGGCTGAAAATCTTTCCTGATATAAATAACTACTCCACCTCTTTTCTGCGGTGCAGGTGCCATAAAATGTATACCCAACTGTGAATTAGACAAATAGTTTTGATCTTTCGCTGTAATATGAGTTTCTTGTAAACAAACAACATCATTTTTATGTTGTTTCAAATAATAAAATATCTTTTTTCTTTTCTGTGGAGAATTCAAACCATTAACATTCTATGTCAGGAACCTTGCCATCTTTAGTGGCAGCGAGCCTCTGGAACGCTCCTTGTAAATCAGCTGTTACTGATTTCTTTGGCCTCGCCCCTCCCACTGGCTCCGAGATGACTTGCTGTGCAACGGGTACATCCACTTTTTGTTGCTCTCTTTCTTTGCGTTTATGAGCTGCACGGGTCATTCTTTGTGATTTGGGATCTTCTTTAGTTTCCATAAATTGTTGCTTAACTTGCTCTTGATTTTGTAATTCTATGAAACTTGATGACAATATAGCTCCTTCAGCCACTTTATCTTCACAAGTTCTTTCCTTCCTGGAACCTTGTGGAGATGATAGAGAACCTGCTTTCAGGATTGAAATATAAAAATCCTTTGCCTTTGCAATGGTGTTGAGCCTATAGCATATTCCCATATAATTTACCATAATGCCAGCAGGTATCTCCCATCTGAATTGAATTTGTCGCTTTTTCAACTCTTCAGCCAGGAAGGCGAAATCCTTCCTTCTTCTGAGTATTTTGGGTGGTATCTCCTTTAAAATTATAACATCTTGTCCTGATATTTGAAATTTCTCATTGTAAAAAGCTTGAATAATTTGATTACGGATTGATTTTCTAGAAAAATAGATAACAACATCTCTTGGAAGGTTTCTCTGTCTTACAATCCATGAATTGACTCTAAATTTTTTTTCCATTTCTCTTATAATTTCTTCAGGTTGACAGGATAAAACCAAGGCCAGATCTGCTGCAATCTCCTCCTCTAATTTCTCTTGAGCATTTTCTTTCAGCCCCCTTATTCTCAAAGCATATTCCATTTCTCTGTATTGTGACAAAATGACCTCATTTTGAGTTAAATCCACTCTCCTCCACTTTTCCCAGTCTAAGTTCCAAGCTTTCAACATGCTCCTCTACTTCATCCACCCGTCCTTCAATACATTCTACATGAACTGCCAGACCTTGCAATGCAAACAATATATCATCTCTCATCTCTGCATTCTTTTCTTCAAGTTTCTCTTCAAGTTTCTTTTCAAACAAGTCCTCCATTTCCATTCTAATCTGTCTTGCATTGTCCTTTAATGCATCTTGAATATCTCTCAATGTAAGTGCTGGAATTGGGGGGGAAGGCGGAGGAGTTTTAGGTTTTGGCTGCTGTGGTGTTTGAACAGCTGGAGAGGAGATTGTGCTTTTTTGAGGAACAAAAGTTCCCACACGCTTAGAGGCCATTTTACTTTTCTCCTTCTTCTCTTATACTTTCATTTATATAACATAAAATCTTGTAAAGGTCTTATAAAAGTCTTATAAAGTCTTGTAATCACATCAAACAATGATAGAAACAGAAAGCTTGTCCAGCCAGCTCAAAGTAACTAAATCTGTTACAGTAATAATCCAAGAGAAAGTCTCCAGAAAGTGAAAGTCTCATATGTTTTCAATTGAAAAAACAGAAACGCCCTTCCGCAGCCATATTCTTCTTCTTCTTCAAGTTAACATGAAAAGCGAAGAAGATTCTTTATTTCTAGAGTTAAGGTTTCAGTTCAATCAATTTTAAATCCTCCTGGTAGGCTCTGTCTGCCTGTAAAATTCAACTCACGCTTTCCTGGAACGGCAGAGGCTGAATCCGCGTCTGGCTTCGTTTCAACGAAGGCAGCCTGAAGCACGGAGAAATCCCCGACTCTGGGGGAACTCACCTTAGCCCTCACTGCTGTAAAAATATGAGGGCTAGGGAGCTCTACCCCTATCGGGGAAGCTCACCCCCCCTTTGCCCGGGGAAGGGGATTCCAAGCCGCGGAACAGCTGTTCCTGCGGCTCTTACGTGTCTTCAGGGCAGACAGCTCACAGAGAAGCTGCCATCGGCTCCGCGACTCAACCGGAAGTCAAATTGAGATTTATTTTTGGGAGAGTCAGAAGTGTTACAGAATGACTTTGAGTATTGATTGGTTTTACCGAATTGCAGTTTACTGATTAAGCCAAAAGTGGTTCAGATTCATACATATGAAGCCCAAAATCATGATTTACAAACTATAGTAGCTGTTCCCACAGCAAATGGTGCAGACCAAAAGGTGCAACGACTTAGCATGCTAAAAGAACCTCTTTGTATCTAGAGCACCATGATGGACAGAAGATTGTTAACAACACAGGAGATTCTGTCTTCTGCCTCTTTCAGTTGCTTATGTTTTTCTAATGTGTATATGCTGTAAACTTCCAGAGAGATTATTCTTGTAACCAAGGTGAAGTTTGGTCCAGCTGTGAGATCAGGCACACAGCATTTGTGGGAGCCATAGTTACTGTTGCTATGGGGGGAAGCTTCAAACCACATCAATACAACCTTCAGAACACACCAAGTCAAGGTTAGCTTAATCAAATTTGCCATCAGCTGTGTCTTCACAACCCATTAGGTCACAAACAAGTTGACCACATTTTAGCTTTGTGGACTGTATGAACTCACCCATAGTATTTTGTTGTGTGTACAAACAGAGCTGTATTACCTGAAGCAGCTAAAATGATTGAAAAGTCTTACTTTCTCCTTCGAAACCTAATCTCTAGCCCAAGATGGAGCATTCCTAACCTTCCAACAATCCTAACATGTAGGGTAAATGCAGGAAGTAAAAAATCAAGATGGCAGCCACAACTGCACTATCAAAGCCATGTATTTATGTCATGTAAAAAAAAAAAAAGAACAGGGCTGTAATCGTGTTGTCACAGTCACTATCTTGGTTTTTTTTCATTGCCCCTTCAATGGCCTTTTAGTAGACTTTGCATTATTTCTTTACTTTTGTTCACTGTCAATTCCAGTCAAAAAAGAGAAGAAACAGAGGAATGGAACAACACATTTGTTAGGCATAGATAGCGCTGCATTCAATTTTTGATGTTGTCAATGTCAAACCAGAGATGGCAAATTCCTCCCCTTAAGAGACTGCACCAGCAAGAAAGCAACTTTTACAAATCATAAACACTGCAGCAGATCTGAAAGCTGCTATTTTCCAGTGAAAATGTTCCAAAGAGACATTTCCTCCAAAATTGTTGATGTAATGCTATGAATTAAATGCTTCAGACTTCAGCTACTACCAATTGGGGATGTTTAGTAAATCTTTCGCCAGCCTGGTGGTGTGTTGGAATTAAAATTCCCACCAATGCACTTTCAGGCTGGGAATTCTGATACAGGTAGCCCTCGACTTATGAGCACCATTCTGGGACCAGAATTTTTGTTGCTAAGCAAGATGGTTCTTAAGTGAGTTGCACCCAATTTTGTGACCTTTTTTTGCCACGGTTGTTAAGCAAATCACAGCAGTGGTTACTCATGCCATCATTAAGTGAATCCAGCTTCCCCCGTTGATTTTGCTTGTTGGAAGCCAGCTGGGAAAGTTACAAATGGTGATCACATGACTCTGGGACACTGCAATTGTTGTAAATACACACCAGTTAATAAGTGCCTGAATTTTGATCACGTGTCCAGGGGGATGCTGTGTTGATTTTAAGTGCGAGGACCAGTTGTGAGCTGTTTTTTAGAGCCATTGTAACTTTGAACAGTTGCTAATTTGCTTTTAATTGATAAACATTCAATTTATGCCTGTGCATAGCTACACATTACACGAGACTGGACTTACGACCACAATTGAGCCCAAAATTTCTGTTGCTAAGCAAGATGTTTGCAAAGTGAGTTCTCCCTATTTTACAACCTTTCCTGCCATAGTTAAGTGAATCACTGCAGTTATTATGTCAGTAACATGGTTGCTAAATCAATCTGGCTTCCTCATTGACTCAGATTGTCCGAAGGTCACAAAAGGTGATCACATGATCCCAGGATACTGCAACCAGTGGCCAAGCACCTGATTTTGTAATCACGCAACCATGGGGATGCTGCAACAGTTGTAAGTGTGAAAAACTGTCACAAGTCACTTTTTCCAGTGCTGTGGTACTTCAAATGATCACTAAATGAATGGTTGTGTGTTGAGGACTACCTTGAATGAATTTGGTGAATCTTTGGCTTGTTCCCCTCCCTTTTATATGCAAAAGCTGTGTAATAAATGAGATGAAGGTATTGCTCCTCCAGACCAGGGGTGGCAAACTATAGCAACTCTACAACCAATGGACTTCAACTCCCAGAATTCCTGAGCCAGCAAAAAAAGGCAGCTGTTGATATATGCATCTGTCCAAAGGGGGCTCTTCTATTACTTCTTCCTTGTCGCAACATATCCAGTAGCTTCATATTATCATGGGAGCCTTATAAGAGAGAAGAGTCCAGGCCAGTGTTTCTCAACCTTTAAGACATGTGGACTCCAACTCCCAGAATTCCCCAGTCCGCATTAAATTCATATTTCTTAAGGTTGTCAGGGTTGAGAAATACTGGTCCAGACTTAGAGTTAGTAATCTCTGCCGCTCTGACAAACTGGATTGTTAGGTGTCTCCACATCATTGCCGATTCCTGGCAACTGCCTGAACTACGCTAGTCCCAACCATACTCTTGGCAAGATTTTTGGAAGTGGCTTGCCCTTGCCTCCTTCTCATTCGGGCTATGAGCATGTGACTTGGCCCAAGGTTGCCCTGCTTGCTTTTGTGTGTCAACACTGCAAACGAATTTGGCTGAAGCCATTTTCCCTTGGTTTTCGGTTGCCACATAATTGGGAGGAGGGTGTTTTTAACTTAGTCAAAACAATACATTGTTCTGTGAGAACCAAGGTCATTGCTGATTGCATTTTGGCGGGCTGGGGTTTCTGTTAGAAAGCCCGATCAACTTATTAATTGGAGAATGTGATTTATGACATCTTGCTGGGGTGGGAAGTTCAATTTTGCAACATTATAACCTGAGAGGAGGGGATTTGTCTTGGGTTCACCTTTGTTCGTGCCAATACTATGTAGCCAAATAAATGTTCTTTAAGGAAACTTTCTTGCCTTGAAGTTCTTTTAACTGGTCTCATCTATCAGAACCATGACATTGTGCCTGAGGTGGGACTACAATTCACAGTCTCCTGGTTTCAAACTTGGTGCCTTTACCACTACACCGAACTGGTGCTCCAACCTGTTTTTACTGGCATTGTTTCTGAAATGTTTTTCTGTTATGGTTTTAGCTCTATTTTCTCACCCTGTATGTCGGGACTGGGAGAGCCAGTTTGGTGTAGCGATTAAGGCATTAGGCTAGAAAACAAGTGATTATGTTTTCTAGTCCTGCCTTAGGCACAAAGCCTGCTAGGTGACCTTGGGCCACTCACTCTCTCTGTTCAAGGGTGTATTCTAGACCATAGCTAGAGTTTAGGGTAATCTCGCAGATCATTCAAACACAAGGTGAGTTCATTGCTGTGTATAAACATGCTGTCACTTGAGCCTTATGCCCAGAATGACATTTAAACATCAAGAGAGAAAAAAAAGATAGTTACATAAAAACTGCAAATGTTAATCCATAGGTATATGATACAGGTTTAATATAATGGTAAATTAGCAGAAATACAATACTGCCTGCCATATTGGAAAATATTTCAACCAGCTAACCTAGGTGCTGGCTTCTTTCACTGCCCAGGTACTACTGATGGATATATTTTTTCCTCTCTCGTGCGCACACGCATGGTTAATTATCTTGAAACCAAGGTTGAAGTAGATAAGCCTTCAAGCAGAGGCCCCTTGGCCAGACAAACTGGACAGGCTTTGTTTCCAAAACATAAGCAAATACCCACATGTGCAATTATTCTTTCAATAAAACATAATACAGAAATGCCCAGGTACAAGGCTTATATTCCACAGAAGATAAGGAACTGGAATTTGGTCAGGTACATAAGTTTATTAGATGTTCAAGGACCTAACAAGGACTTTAAAAAGAGGGGGGGAAACCCAGAAGACTCAGTTGTTGGTCAGCAAACAACTCCATATTGGGATGGGTAAGGGCTACCCCATCAGAATCTAGAATTTGTTGGGAATGGAGAAATGAGTTTGCCCAGCCAGGAAGTCTTATGAATGGCAGCAGACAGGCAAAAGAGTATAGAGCAAAGCCAACCCAGTGTTAGGTTTTCATGTAGGGTACAAGAATATACAACTCTTCACTATGTTCTAATTTCTTGTTTAGAGCAGGGGTGTCCAACCTTGGCAACTTTAAGACATGTGGACTTCAACTCCCAGAATTCCCAACCAGCCATGCTAGCTGGGGAATTCTCGGAATTGAAGTCCAAACATCTTAAAGTTACCCAGGCTATACATCCCTGGTTTAGATAATATGCCTTGCTTTTTAGTTTGTTCTCTGTTGCCTATTTAAATATTAAGAAGTAAATGTGAGCTTTCCTTGCTCCCAGGAGATCTTAATCTTTATGAGGTGCTACTAGGCACCTAAAAAATTTAGCAGTTTTAAATATCATTTGGAAATTATATATAAGCCTAGGCCAACTCAAAATTTCACCCTTCCAATAGCCAACCATGAAGGAGAAATATACCAGCTCCTCAATATTACCATTAAAATGACAAATACTCTTTAAATTATTTTGTTAAACATTGTCTTCTATTAAATACTAAGTTTCTCTGCCCTGAAACTTCACACCAAAGCAAAGGCATCTGTTTGGCCTTTACACAGTTTTCAGAAAGGAATAGCAGAGGTGACCCAAATGAACATTCTTCTGGCTGATAAATTGGAGAAAACATGTCATATTGCAAGATTAAAAATAGGAAACAGAATTCACCCTCCTCAGGCAGCCCCAAATTCCCTCATAAAACTATTGTTGGGAAGAAAATTTGGACAGTGTGTGCTAGAAATGCTGCTGGGACCTGTAGGAAAAAGGAGATAAATAAAATAAATATAAAAGGCTAACATTTGGAGGGGAGGGTGGAAGAGAGAGGCTGTTAAGTTTTGTGATTTTTTTTAATCAATGGTGTGAATTATTTTTTAATACTTAATTTGTAGCATATATACCATGAAGTAAAAGTTCTCAAATCTTCTATTAGTGGGCTTCTCTAAATCAAGTTGAGCCTTTTTGGAGATTCCCAATAAATTACAATGTGTACAGTTATGTCATAAACATGTTACCCTTATTTAACCTTGGGGATAATGGTTATTATGAGGGGCATAAGGTTTCTCTACCTTGAGGGACAGGAAGTACATCTAACTGTAGCCCTATCAATTCAAGAACAGAATGGCAAAAGGAAAAAGAAAGAAAACTATACAAACTAAAGAACGATGCAAGTTAGATTTGTGCACATTTATCTTTTTGGCCAGTTGTGCTGCCTTTTAGTACAAGACCCCAGTACTAAAGTGATTGGGAAATACTGAAGAGTGAAGTAGTACTCTGCCTCTTTAAATATCCAGCAAAGTGTCCTCATTCTCTGGAGAGAGAGAAAATGGCTCTGCCCCGAAGCTCTCCAGGATTATTGGCCAAAGTAATTTCAGCATTGTTAAGCTCACCCACATAAAAGCACCTTCAGACGTTAGACACTTAGCCAAGGGGTTTTTCCTGTCATAACTTCTTTGCATGGCTCTGAATATTCCTGTTCTGAAATCAAGAACTTTCTGGAACCGATCAGGTCAATAGACAGGGAGATATTCCTCTCTACCCGACATACCGAAACCTTATAATTTGCCAAGCATGTGCAATGTATTCTATTAACAGTAGTGGAACATTGGTAAATAATAATATATTTTTTTTAATCCTTTAAAGTCCTTGCCTTAAAGTACTGAACCAGGAAGGAGGGCGAGGGCAGGCAGAGTTCGGGAACAGTAGGCAGAAGTCTACCTCCAAAACGGGAACATCTGTGGCTGCCACTGTGGGATGGAGGTAGAAGAATGCAGTGCTGGGGAAGGAGGGTTATTCTTAGGAGATCAGGGTAGCCCTCCTAGTCAATCCCTCGGTGCAACTTGAGATGGCGGGAGAGGTTGCTCAGGGTGATGAACCCCTTGTGGCAGACAGTGCACTTGAAAGGACGCTCACCGCTGTGCAACAGACGATGCCTTTTCAGGTAACACTCATGCCGGAAGAACTTGCCACATTCAGTGCACTGGTAGGGTTTCTCACCGGTGTGTACCAAGACGTGGCGGTCCAGATCTCGGGGACTGCGGAAGAATTTCTCACATTCGCTACACTTGTAGAGTTTCTTGCCAGGCTGAGTCGGGAATGTCCGGAGATCCAGCTGGGGCAACAGGTGGCATTCTAGCTCGCTACCCGGGCCTGGTAGTGGTGCTGTGGACACAGCGTGGCTCAGCTGGTGCTCCTCCAGGGCCTGCAAGTTCACGAAGGGCTGGCCACATATGCCACAGGTGAAAGAGGGCTCGCCTCCGTGGGCAGTCAGATGAGCTGCGAGGGTGTTGCTGTTGGCAAAAAATGTTCCACACTCACACTGGTACAGCGTGTCTGGGGGGCGAGTTTCAGGAGAGGGGCAGGATGGACAGCCTCTGCTGTGCTGCTGAGTCTCCTCCTGCTGCTGCTCACCTCCTTTCGGCTGCTCCTCCACGCCCTTCAGTTCCAGCATCCTCCCATCCCTTTTCTGAGCTTTCTTGGAGCAAAGCTGGCACGGTAGGGGCCTGTCCTTGGCATGAGTGAGTTTATGGCGTTCCAAGAGGGATGCAGCATTGAAGTCTCTCTCACAGTCCGGACATTTAAAGGGTTTGATGTCAGTATGAGCCAGCCAATGGCGGCGAAGTTCAGAGGCTAACTGGAAGTGCCGCCCGCAGGCCCCACAACCGAAAGGGGCGGCCCGACCTCGGCCGGCAGCACAAAGGTGTCCCAAGGGACTCTGCTCTTTGCCGCAGGCCAGGCAGCGCGGGGTAGGCGCTTGAGGGGCTGTGGTGGCAGGAGACGCCCGGTGCTGGCGCTTGAGGTGGCGGCCCAAACTGCTGCGGGAGGAGAAACGGAGCTCACAGATATGACAGCAGTATGGCTTCTCTCCAGTGTGGACCACCTGGTGGTGAAGAAGTCCCGTGGAGTCCCGGAAGCCTTTGGGGCACATGGTGCAGCGGTAGGGGCGCTCCCCGGTGTGGCTCCGGATGTGGTTCACCAAGTTGAAAGAATGCTTGAAGCTCTTGACACAGTGAGGGCACTGGAAAGGCTTCAGTTCGGTGTGTCGGGCAAAATGGCGGCGCAGGTCCGAACGGTAGCGGAAGCTCTTGTCACATTCAGAGCAATGGAAGGGGGCTCGGGGGCCTGCTCCATTGACCGTCAAGAGTGAGGGGTCGTCCTCAGTATCCGAGTAGAGAACGACACATTCTTCCTGAGTTCCAGGGGCCGTTCGAACACCTCCTGGAGCCTCCTGGGAATGTTGGCCCTCTGGCCATGCTTCACCATGGCTCTCCATCTACCCAATGTACTTCTAGAGAGCAGTAAGAAGAGAATTAGAGCTGAAGGGGTTCTCAAGCTGTTGAGTTCAAATCCCCAATAAGGACAGCCCCCTCTTCCCAGTGTACAGGTAGCCCTCGACCTATTATCGTGATTGGGAACAGAATTTCGGTTGTAAGTCATTCCTGTCATAAGTCGACACATCTGTGGGACCGAAGCTTATTTTTTTACTGATTTTGTAGTGGTTGTTAAGTAAATCCATTCTCACAAATGGGATTTTTTTTGCCAGAAACTGTTGCAAATCACAGTCACATGACTTCAGGACATTGCAGCCAATTTTAAATGTGAACCAGTTGCCAAGCACTGGAAATGTTGCCATGTGACCTGGGGGGGAGGATTTTATGATGGCCAGTGATGCTTTACAGGCTGTAAGGCAGTGTTTCTCAACCTTGACAATTTTAAGGCATGTGGACTTCAACTCCCAGAATTCCACAGCCAGCATTGCTGGCTGTGGAATTCTGGGAGTTGAAGTCCACATGCCTTAAAATTGTCAAGGTTGAGAAACACTGCTGTAAGGCATCCTTTCTAAAGTCGTCATAATTTCAAACAATTGTTAAAACAACTGGTCTTAAGTTGAGGTCTACCTGTAAACCCATCACCTGGACCATTAAACAACTTTTAAAAAGTATCTGCATAAAAAACAACTTCAGGTAATTCATTGAAAAGCCCAGGAAAATATTGTAGAAAGCTCTGCATATGGAATTGTTGGGTTAATCCGAGAGTCCCTTCTCGTGCTGCAATGTGTAGTAATTCAGGATGGTTTAATTAAGGTAAGGCAGAAGTTAATGCTTTTATTTCCAAACAATGGAAACAAATCAACAGTTTTTAGAAACATCTCAATTCTTGTCAATGCCATTAGATTTCCTGCACTAGCAGATAGTATTAAACATAGATGTAGGAAATCTCCAGGGTTTATTTGTTCCTGGCTATGGTAGATGAGTTGATTCAGGAAACTCTTGGTATAATGGGGCATTGTAGAAAACTAAAATTTTCTATAGAAGCAGGACCACAGAGGGATGTGATATAGGAGAAAAAGTTATCAGGTTTCAATTCCTCACTTTCTTGAATGGAATTAAGGGTTCTAAGTTTTTTGGGCACCCACAACATTGTGCAGATTTGTTCTTACAAGACTGAAGCAGGAAGCAAATCCCTGTCCTGAAAGTGCCCAGAGGTTCTTATGCTATTCAACCGTTTCTCATCCTATACCAAGCAGCTTTTTTTCTTTCAAAAGTTGAAGCCTGAAGTCCTATTTCCTATTCAGGATGTTCACCTTTACACCAACCACAATCTTCTAACAGATGCACAAGAAGAAAGAGAATAATGTATGAAGTGCAATCTTTGCTGTCTTCCAGTTATGTTAATTGAAGGAGAGGAAAAATAACTGAAAGGGGACAAAAATTTTGAATAGCATCTAAATAAACATGCACATTAAGTATTAATTTTGCCTAAACATTCTTTCTTGAGCAGCCTGTTGAGGTAGCAATCTGCTTCTTTTCCAAGCTGAAGCAATAGAAAAAATATTTGAGAAAAGAACAAAGTCAGACCATTTATGCCTTTTTTTTGAGAATTCAAAGCCTCAGTCTCCCTTTGGAACTTCTGCACTTCACCTTTGCTGCTTATGCTTATGCCAATGGCTCTCAACCTTGGTAAGATGTGTGGACTTCAACTCCCAGAAATTCTTGCCTGTGTGGACTTCAACTCCCCTAAATCCCCATGTCTGGGATTTGAAGTCCACACATCTTCAAGCTGCCAAGGTTGAGAAACTCTGGCGAATGCTTTTTTTGTCATTAAAGCAGGGGAAAAAAAAACCTGAGCCAGTTTTAAACCAATGATGGCCTAGAAACCAGGAGAAGCATGAAAAACTGGCTGGGTTACTTTGGGCCAGTCCCCTCCTCTCTCTCAGCCCAACCCACCTCACAAGGTTGTTATGAGGAAAACAGGAGGAGGAAGACTGTTTAGGTACGTTCCTCACCTTGAGTTGTATGGGCAAGATAAAAATCTTTTTAAAAAAATACAAACCAACTTCCGGTATCGTGACCATCCACACCTCTATCCAAAGAAATTCACCCCCTTTTCTTATTGACTCCAAACAAAAAGACCCTCCGAGTCCTTCGTCTAAGCTGAAAATGCCGAAAAGAGTTTTTGGACCATCCCTGTCCCCATAAAAGCCCTCCAGATCTCCTAGGCTGCCGTTCGCGTAACCTCCAGCTAACCTGGCCAGCTCTGGATTTCCCAGCCGGTTGAAGTCCAACTTTTGTCTAGACTCGGACAGAATGAGGGGGGGGGGGGAAGATATTGATGGATCCTAACCCAGTTTCTATAGACCACGATCTCCTTGCTGTTCCCTACAGTGCTTTGGGAATAGAAGTAGCTTGCAGGGATCGTAGCCCCTCGCACAGGCACTTTTGGGGAACCCGGAATCCGGACTCGAGGCGTTATGACTCTGTAAACTCTCTCCCTAACTC